>NW_008598014.1:157540-161111 GCF_000691845.1 Merops nubicus | reverse complement strand
CCTCCGGGGTTGGGGACTCCGCCACTGCCCTGGGCAGCCTGGCACAGGCCTCCACAACCCTTGAGGGGAAAGGATTTTTCCTAATGTCCAACCTGAACCTTGCCTGGCACAACCTGAGGCCATTTCCTCTTGTCCTAATCCCTCAAGTGGTTTTGTTCAGACTGTATGACAGTTATTTTGCTCTACATTTTGGGGGAAAGCAGATTACACAGCTTGCCTCTTTCATGTGAAAATAACTTCAGAACAATTTAGCATATCTTCCTCCAGCAATAACTGGAGGAATACTATTGCAAATACTTCTATTACAATAAGAAATAGATTAAATACTATAAAAATCAGTAAGGCTCTTCTCAGGTGTAGGTAGTTTTGATCAGACCACATGGTTCTGAGATTGTGTCCTTTATAGCATCTTCAGGAGAGTTCTGGGTGATTCAAATTTCTGCAACTGCAGATATAGCTTTTAAAAAAAGAGCAGCTGGGGCCATGCTGGTAATCCACAGTGGTTTACGTAAGGATCTGCTTTAGAGGAGAGCTTCACGTTATTCTTTCTCTGGTAAAAAAAAAAAAATGTGATTCAAGAATTTCAGTTATCCTCAGTTGCTCATTTGCACTGTCATGCTGCACAAAGCTGCCCTTCCGTTGCACTTCTCAGTGAAATTATTTATGGGACTGCATTAAAAACTCAATCAATGAAGGCAGCCAGGTTAAAAAAAAAAAGAAGGGTCCTCTCCAAAACAGAGATTTTTCTTTTTTTTCCTCAATCCAAATATTCTAAAGTTAGTTTTACTTGTGAATCTCTGCTCCCTAAGCTTCCCTGTGCAATACATCCTTTAAATTATGTATTTACAATGGCCTATCTTAAAGCTGGAGAAATGGTCAGATGCAGGAAATAAGTGTTTGGAGGAGACAAAGGAAAGTCAGTCTTGAAGGCAACCTTCAGTTGCAGAACCTCTGCCAGTGTCCCCTTATGAACGAAGATTTACATTGTACTGGTGCAGAGTCTTAAATGTTATTACCTGAAAAATGCTAAACCAAGTGATCACTGTCTGGTGAGCCCCAAAATGTAAGAGAAGGTGTGATCATCAAGCAAACAAACTCTGTAAGTAGTGCTACTGGAATCACTGGTCATGCAGCCAACATAAAAAAAAAACCATTGTGTGGAGGCAACAAAAATGACAAGTTCAGAATTAAGAACTTTTGAACCTATTTTGGGAAGAAAATAGGATGAGAAATTATAGAGACATTAAAGTAAGGAATTATATGTTTTCTATATATTTTGATGACTCTTGCCCTCAATGGGTTGGGTTCTATGCTCATGAGCTATCTAACATTTTCTCTTGCATGGAATAAAAAAGTGGAAGTGTAGACACTGCAGTGTTAGAACTGTGGAATCTGGGAATAAGCTTGAAAATGTTAATGAATCACTAATTAGAAGCAGGATTGTTCATGGAACTTGTGAACCATTTTCTGGGAAAAGCAGATCCGAGCAAATGAAATGCCTCCAAATAGGCAGTACAGAAAGAATACATGGAATTTGGGTACAGAATGACTTCATCTCAGCAGCCACAAAATAACAAAAGGTGTTGGTGGCAAAGGAAAAAAGTAAGCAAGACTTCAATAGGAAAGAAAGCAAGTTAAGAAAATATTGAGCAAAGTTGGGTAACACTGTAGAGATTTTTTGGGTATTACCCAGCCCCAAAACAGGCTGGACAACCCAGGCTCTGCCTGCTCTTTAGTGGTCCATTAGCACAGTGAGGTGTGCCATTGCAAAGCAACGAGGTTGGAAGAAACCCATGAAGGTCTCTGGTCTGAGTCGCTGTCATCTTAGATCAGGTTGCTCAAGGTCTTTTCTGGGCAAGTTTTGAATATCTGCAAGGTCAGGAATTCCAGAATGACAGAGAAAGAGTAACACAGAGTATGAGAAATATAGAAAATAGACGTAAGAAAAAGGTTACAGAATTTTCTAAGAGATCACAGAATAACAGAATGGTAGAGACCTCTGGAGATTACCTCGTCCAACCCCCCTGGCAAAGCAGGTTCCCCTAGAGCAGGGTGCACAGGAACATGTCAAGACAGTTTTTGAATGTCTCCAGAGAAGGAGACTCCACAGACTCTCTGGGCAGCCTATTCCAGAGCTCCACTAACCTTCCCAGGAAAGAAGGTTTTTCTCATGTTCAGATGGAATGTCCTGTGTTCATTTGTGCCCGTTGTCCTTTGTCCCGTCTCTGGGTATCACTGAAAAGAAACTGGCCCCATCTTCTTCACCTCCACCCTTTAGATGTTTATAAACATTGATAAGGTCCACTCTCAGTCTTCTCCAGGCTAAACAACCCTAGGGTTCTCAGCCTTTCCATGTAAGACAGATGTTCCAGTGCCCTAATCATCTTTGTAGCCTCCTCTGGACTTTCTCCAATAGTTATCTGTCCTCTTGTACTGGGGAACTCCACAATACTCCAGATGTGGACTCACTAAGGCAGAGTAGAGGGGGAGAAGAACCTTCCTTGACCTGCTGGTCACACTATTCTTAATGCATCCTAGGAGACCATTGACCTTCTGGGCTACAATACCACACTGATGGCTCAAAGAAAAATAATGAGTTTGATTGGAAAATACAACAAAGTCAAGAATTGTATAATAAAAATAATATATAATACAACAAAACAAAAAGAAAATGAAACAAAAAAAAAAAAAGAGGTGAAGAATGAGTTGATGGTTAAGTCCTCAAAAAGTCACATACATCTGGAAAGATAGAAGCTGAGGCTGTTAAGAGTTAGAAACCATATGCAGCAACTATAGACCTAGGACAGCAGAGCAGGTGTAGTTTAGAACTGGGGAAGTTTAATAGTATGGTAGTGAAAGAGGGTCCAGTGTTAGAGCCAAGCAGGTATAGAAAACCTTGGTGCAAGAAAGTCATATAAAACCAGACATAGGCTGTTCAAAGACCTTCTAGGCCACTGTCTAGTGGAGAAAAATCACCAGCATGAAGTCAAGTCTCATCCAACCCTGAAAAAATAAAGCAGAATTAATTCTGATTCAAGAACCACTTGAGTGCACTTGAAAGCAAATAAATTAAAATATGATGGCAGTCAATACCACGTCTTTGTGCTGAACTGTGTACCAATAACCCTGGGCCCCTGCAGGTCAGGAATTGCCTGTGTGGAAGGAATATTAACAGTGCAAATGGATAAATAGAGTGCAGAGTACTCATGGAGCTAAGAGGAGGAACATGGGTTGCAAGTAACTAGGATATGAGACAAGAAAAAATTAAATATATATATATACACACTCAGATGCGTACAATTTGAATTTACCTGTAGATACAGCATTTCAGCATATACTGCATTGTATACCTACAGCAGTCTGGTTGTACAACCAAGAAATTGCCCAGTGCAAGGTGTATAGTGCTTAAATTATCAATTATACGTATTTTAGGGTCAAGTTTGAAAGAGAAAATTGGCAGTTTATTGGTATAAAATGTAAATTCTGGTTCTGTCCAACGAAGCTGATACTTTCTGTGAAATGGCAAAAAATGCCTGCAGTACATTGAAGCAACCCTGAGTTGATGGCCAGC
>NW_008598014.1:144371-157528 GCF_000691845.1 Merops nubicus | reverse complement strand
GCAAATGTTTTCACTGCTTTTCTATTTTTTTTATTGTTTCTTCCCTTCTATTTTTATTTCTTCTCCTTTTTTTTTTTTTTTTTCTCCCTGAGTTTCCCATTTCAGACAACTTCACTCAAGTCATTTGGGACCGTTGAACTGTTCCAAGTTTCTAGAAATCAGAGGCAGTTTACCTTAAACTTTACAATCAGCATTTGAAGCTTTTTTGATATTCATATATTCCTTTGGGCCTGTGTGAGCTTGGGCAAAAGCACAGAGGAGTCAGCAGCAGGACGTGGAGTTTCTGCCTGTCATTTTGCTCCTCTAGGATTTTACCAAAAGGAGGATTTTGTCAAGGAGAGGAGTCGTGCTGTATCCTACAATTTAGGTATGTGCCAGTTGAAGCACACAGGGGCTCCTGTGGGCAAAACTGAGAAGCACAGAGTAGGAAAAAAAAGCAGATTACTATCACCAGTACAACTCCAATCTATTTTCTATTTGGCATGTATTTGGGTATATTACAAGTTTTTATTTCATTCTTTTCTTATTTATTTTAATAGGTCTAAAACAAATGGGAAAATATATTTCTGAACAAAAGATCTACACCACTGAAAAATATTCTCTTCCTGACTTTCTCTTGTGAATTCATTATCTGGGAAGATTGTTTAGGTTCCAAAAACTGTCACGCTCCATGCAAAGAATAGCTTGTGCTGCCTCCTTCCTTTGACTTGGTGTGAGTGTTATGCTCAAGATAGCTGACACAAAGTTATGATATTATCAGCATCATTTAACTTCTTGCACTTAATTTACCTCATTAACATTTTTATTACATTTTGTTCCTGTTGCATATTGAGAAAACACAGCTGTAAAGTCATCCAGTTCAGGCTAAACACCTAGGGATGGCTCTGGGATGTCAACGTGCTTTCATTGTTGCATTAAACTAGATTAAATAGTTAAGCTTTCCAGCTGCTCTAGTACCTCTCCACTTGGCAAAGGTGTAGAATAATCTATGACTCAACGTTTTCCAATTTTCAGGATCACATTTCTACCCTCTGACCAAATGATATGCTAGAAAGAAAAATGGTGTGTTGACCATGGGGCCGGCGTTTGATTTCAAGCCTTGATGCACCAATACTTCAGTAGGAAATGGTCTTGGTAGGATGACAGTTTGCAATCTATCCTCAGACAGCATGAAGGTTGTAAATAACCATACCTGGTGTTTACCTTTGTTTCTTACCAATAACAGGTGGGAAATTTTTTGGGGGGTTTATGATACTTTGTTGGTTGGTTTACTGAAGGTCATGGATACCAAAAAGTTGGTTTTTTTTCTGCAGTTACGTTATAGATTTCAATGAGTTTTTTAAAAGTATGTTGGCTTAATATGTACAATTCTGATAAGCATGCTCTATTAACCAAACATTTAGAGTTCCAAAAATGAAGGGGATCCCATTCTACTGGAGTTCTTGTAAATGCTTTCTGTATTTCTTTTTTTTTTTTTTCCTTGTAATCTTAATGCTATCTAGGTAGTGCTTTCATATAATTTCACTTTAACTTCTGCTCAGTGTTAGAGAACTGAAGGTCATGTCCTTTATTTCAAAACCTCTTTCTTTTTAATTTTCAGAATGGCCTTTGTAGCTCCTGGACTGAATGTCATGACTTTTTTGACGAGGATAGAAATTATAAAGGATACCAAAACCCCTTTTCTTTTTTTTTCCATAGAGTTCCTAATAGTCTGCAACTTTCCAGTAGGAAGCTCAATTTAGCCTTTAAAACTGAATTTGTTTAATATGAGTGGTCAAACTAGTTTCTTAGATTAATAATGTCTTATTATTTAAGATATAAATAGCTTCCTCTATATTAATAAATAAATCACATTTGCTTTGGATACCTAATCATTACTAAAAAAAACTCAAGAGTAATATAATTTTTTTATGAGGCTTCTGAAGAAAAACAAGTGTATCAATCTTCTTTTAGAAAAACTATGAATCTTTGCAGAAATTTTACTTATCAATTTTCCTTTTAATTTTTCTGCCTGACTAGGAGGTATTAATGCTCTTTTTAATTCAATTATATCCTTCTCCATTCAATCAATGCTAATAGGCTAATTTATTTTCAGCCATTAGTATTACTTATTTGTTGTTAAAACAAAAACACCAGGAGACAGTTGGAGATGAAGTATCATTTTGCAGCAAGCAATAGGCAGAGTCAGGGTGTGAGACAGCCTCTGCCACAAAACATTTAACACTTACACTGGGTAAGTCAGTAGGGGTAAAAAATGCCTTCCTCGCAAATAAAACAGCTAAAATTAGTGTTTGGATTAGTTTGTTTGATTTCCAGTTGTTCTTTTTTGGTTGCACGTTTGAAGCAACGTGTGGAAAATATTTCTATGGAATTAAGGGGTGAGAAAAGAGCCACTAAAAACTCAGGGGCAATGAGAATAGAGAAGAAAACCCGAGTGTAGGCAGGAGGAGGATGAGAGTTAGTAACTGTGCACCTAGTTCAACAACACCCAGTTTTACCAGCAAATTTACTGGTGGTCTCTGTGGTATGCATCAGTAACTTTTGGGAGTGTGGCTATCAGATCATACACTTCATACTGAATTTTCTAATCTACTAATTTTTTACTTTGCTATTTATTCTGTATATGGCTACTAGTGTCTCTGCTTTATTAGGACTTAGTTAAACAATTTCTGAGTATGGACAGAGGATTTCCCTCTAACCTTCAGTACAATCCATAGATTTTTACAATTCCTTTTAAGAGTGACATTGGTATCACTGATGGATCACTTCCACATCTGGGCATCTTTCTCAGCAGCCTTCAAAACCAGCATCCAGGCTTAATTTTCTCTAAATCACTGTCTATACATACAGGGGACACGTATTTCTCTGGGGACTGCATCCATAGCTGGTTATCACTGCTATGCTTAGAATTAAACTTTTGCTTATCCTAAATCAGTGATTTCTAAGAGGTCCAAAACCATAATCCCTTTGGTACCTGGCAGCAAGCAGAGTTAAATGGAAAAGAGGTAGGTAGGTAGGTTGAAGGACTGTTAAGGGTTTTTTAAATCAATTAAATTCTGTTTTGGTAACACATAATGTTAGTTCAGGTACCATCTGAAAGCTTTTTCTTTTAATATTTGTTTTTAATGTTAAAATGTCTAGATTGCGTAATGCATATGCCTTATAAAGAAAAAAGAAAAAGAAAAGAAAAAAGGAAGTATTGTCCAGTTCCCTAGTCTCCTTTTTCCAGAGTTTCCTTCCCATGAGGAAATTCTTCTCCCCATCCTCCCAAAACACATCTTTTTGGACTAGAGGAAAGAATATAGGAGACTGACTCTAACTCCTCATGAGTTGTTGTCCCAACACCTCAGCCTGTGGAGGTCTCAGCCTTGATAATCTGAACAGTTTATTGAAAGGACCAAGAAAAGCTTTCTTCTTGATGAATCTAATAAATAAGCATTGCACTTGTTTAGGCTTTAATTGATATTAACTGAGTGTTATTGGAAAATAAAATTTTATTTAATCAAATCTTCATTTCATACATTTCTCTTTGTAGCTTTCAGTTGTACTCTCCATTTCCATGGTGCCTTGGTTGTTTTATCTATGTGCATACACACGTGTGTGTGTTTGCATGTCTAAATACCATGAACAAATTGGTAAAAATGAGGCTAAAAATCCATTTCTTATCCTGTGAAGTTTTCTTGTGGAATTCAAAGAGTGTTTTGAAATATGGATCCATACTACCCTTTTAACACAGAATAAATGAGTGATGTAAGAAATGCAGGATTTGCTCTCCCAGAACTGATGCAGGAATTAGAACCTGGCAATCAAAACAATTACCAGGCCCATAAGAGTGTGGAATTAGTGTCTCCCATTGCAGCTTTTAGTTTGTATACACAATTAAAGATTCATTCCTCTACATAGAGAGGAATTATTTATTCTGCTCTTTGTCTGCCTGAATGATTTTATGTCTGTCTTCCTCCTTCCAAGGAACACGTTCAGGAGAGTGAAGAAAAGTTGTGACAAAATCACCAAATACTAATGAATCAGGATTCTCTATTTAAAAAAAAAAAAAAAATAAAAAAAAATAAAAAAACCAAACACTGACTTCAGGCTATCTACTGTTTATTTTCTGTTTGCAAATCATTTAGAGAGACAAAGAATTTGCTTTTTCCTGTTCTGGGAGATCACAGCATCTTTTAAGATAACATCAGACAAATATGCAGGTGGAGGAGTTATTGAGTTGTGTGATTTATGTAGGAGTTCTCGGCGCTGTTGTTTATGTGTCTTTTTGTGGGAGAAGAGTAGCATGGAAAAAATGTGTGTCTGTACATCACTTTATCTTCCTAGAGGAGCTCTATTTTCACCTGTTAGTTTGGGAGACAGTGCATCATGAACGGGTCTAGGAGAAGGAAATAACAAGGCTACAGAATAAGCTGAGAGTAATGGCTTTATGCCATAACTATCTTCCCCATTTTAATGAAAGAATTAAAGCCTTTATCTGATTTCAAATGGGTATTCCCCTGCACATGACTTTGCAGCACTAACTCTGAAATTAGCTCAGGAAAGCTTTGAAAGTACAGAGTATTTCATAGCACTACAAACCTGAAGAAGCCACCTCTTTTTCCTCACAGTCATGATTTCAATTTATCTTCAAAGCCACAGTCCTTATATTCAGAGGATTTTTGCATTTTGTCCCCTGCTGGTTCTCACACAGAGGCTGATTTCAGCTCTGAATGCTGAGCTGCATTACGCTTATTTTCTGGGTTTGTTTTCATTTTATTTTGCAGCTACTTTGTGTGTTCTCACTGGAACCATTTATTTCATACAAAGACGTGGAAATATCTTTGTGACAAAAACAAATATGAGGAGTATGAAGGTTTGAAGGAGTTATGAGCACAGGGAAATAGGATTGTAGCAAATACTGTTCTGCAGTCTTACAAAAAGCATATTCTGGTGAGTATCCACATGTACAATATTGGCAAGCATCTTATTCTGTGCTTATATTCACCTTTAACCTATTATAAGACTTCATGCTAGGGTAATTTTTTTCATTTGTTGATATGTGCTGTTAACCTAAATATTTTCATATGTATGGAAACCTTTCCTTAACATCAAACATCTCCTTGTCTTGTAACATGGAAGACAGGGTGAAATGTTTTTGAAACCTCCAGATGATTTCATTCCTCAGGGATGACAATACCAAAGCCTGTATATGTGTAAATTTGTCATTCATTAACTGGTAATATTTTTGATTAACACTTTCTCTGCCTGTACTGCAAGTGGCCAGGGTTTTCTGGATTAATTACCTGAGAAATTCCAGTGAAATTCCATGCTGTTCCTTTTGCACTGATATTTATGTAGATGTTTTGAAGTCAAAGATGTACAGAAACAAAAAACTTCAGGCTTTTGATTATCAGCAAGGGCTTTTTGATCTTAGAGCGACCCTCAGAGCTGAAAACAATTTTTTTCCTTGCAAAATGTGAAAAAAAGACATCTAAGGCCTCTGAAAGGCAGCAATAATAAGTAACAGTGTGTAGAAATCCTACTTACAGCCAAGGAGAAGATGTGTGGAGAAGAGTTAACTATGTATGATTCTACAATAGTGCTTTATGTCCACTATGTTTTTGTCAGAAGTAAAAAAGTGGGGTATATAACTAATCACAATTAGACTTCTGTATGAAAATCAGCCCAATCAGGCTATGGCAGGTCATTTAGGAACCAAGATATTCCTTTTTTTTACCTCTTCTGATGATAATTTTTTTTTTTCCTATTTTAATCTATCCTCAAAAAAGACCAAACCCAAACACAATCAAAGCGACTTTCTCTTGGCTGAGTTCAAAATTGCCCACAGAAGGAGAAATCATAGAACACCTCCACAAAAGAAGGGCTTTTGAACACCTTTTAAGAATTTTCAATTCATTAAGGAAAGACCAAAAGCTACAAGTACAATGGATTATTAAAAAATTGGTCTTGGGTCCTGGCGATAAGGGAACACAAGTGGAAAATGACTCTCCAAAAAGCCAGGGAAGCAGACCAGCAGATCTGTCTTGAAGTGCAGGATTATAGAGGAACCTGGCAGGACTGTTTTTTTGGGGTAGTGGCCAGCCATTTGTGCCATGCTGTTTCTATTTGAATGAAAAATCAGCTGCCTTACAGTCTCTTATTGTTCTCCACATCTAGTGCTGTGGTCGATGCAGGGATGCTTGTTATTCTTTTGAAGGTTTTAGCACAAAATGGGAGATAAAATAACATTCATAAAATAAAATTGGATTGTTAGTCCATATAAATACAGTAAGTACTTTTCAAGCTGCTTCAAAATGTTGACAATGGCTGTGATTTTTCTCTGAAAGGATGGGATTTTGCCTGGGATTGGATTATCCTCACAGTGACATAAGACCATGGGTCACTAGCTCTATGGCTCGTAAGATCATTAGGAAAATTCATCCTTGCCAAGATGAGAAAAATCCCCCCCTCTCTGCACCACTGTTGTTTGGGCATCTTCTGCTGTTTGCAGGGAGACTCTGGAAGCAGTATACACACACAATTTAAGAGTACAGAGCAAATATTTATTGGCTACTACACAGAGTGGATTTCTAAGCTAAATACCACTCAGCTAGGCATTGACATGTTCACTGCCTCAACGTGATACTCAGTGCTGGCTTGGGGGTTTCCAACCAGGTGTGGGAGGATTCTCCTTCATTGCTCCTTGGATCAGATGTCCAGTTCCATATTGTTGTGTTTCTTCTTTTCTTTAGGATTTTAGCTAGCTTTTCACAGCAGTATTTTTCTGCCTCAATCTTTGAGCTGTTTCTTTGACTCCAGGAGAAGAGATGAAGTCTTGAAAGAGTGATGGGGAGAGAAGCAGGTAGAGAGCTTGAAGGGCAGAACTGATGGTGGAGATTTCAGTGGGGGAAAGAATGGATGTGAGCTTGACAGCAGCAGAAATGGAAACTGAAAGACAAGAATAGTTACTACAAAGCCAAATATTTAGATGCTAGATGAAAGTTAATGAAACAGGAAAAAAAAAAAAAAAAAGCTTTTTCAGGCAATGACTTTTTATCCCCAGTAAATTGGAGAGTGAGCACAATAATTAATTGTTACACATGCCATCAGGATGCAGATCAAAGCAAAACCAAGATCAAAACCCCCACAGTATTATTTTTATAAAGTATTGGTTTATGAGGGTTTGGGCCATTAACAGTTTTCAGCTATGCATCAGGTTTCTGTATGGCTGTGATGGAAATGAGCACAGCTCCTCAGAAGTTAATGAAATTCAGCTCACATTAGGTGTGAATTTGGCCCTCTAGACCTGATCTGCATATGGCTTGACAACAACACACTTCTGTGGACTTTGGTGGTGTTAATACTACCTGAGGCTTATGAGAACTTCACTGCTTAATTCAAAAGAAAGTATTTCTGAGGACAATAGCAGCTTGTAACTCTGGACACTCACCCACTCTCCTCATTTTAATAATTGCTTAAATTGCTTCCTAAAACTGTCTGATTTTAAAACTGACACTTTTTTGTAAGCACTGTATACACACATCACTTCTGTGCAAAACTAGCAATATCTTGGATTGAGGAGATGGGGAATTGGATCATTTTGGGCTCTTTAGTATTTTTAAACTGCTGGTTCATCCTCTGCAGCTGTCCTGCATTTTATAGGTGCACTAAATTTGATGACCGTGAAGGGATGTTAAACAATATACTGTGATAAAACTAGCTTCCTTTGCTGACATTATGTGTTTATTTTTTTCTAAACTAGTTCTATAAATTACATCAACAAAAACTATTTACTTCTTTTTCCCCTCAGAATTTGAGACAGGTAAACTAAATTGTCCCTATAGGACCAAGAGCAAAAGAAAGTACGTAGAGATGATGGACTTTGCCCACTGGTAGTTATTCATATAAATAACCTTGTTCTTGCAAGTACTATTATTTAAAGGCATTGGACTTTTCCAACCCACTGTTACCATGCGTCCAAGGAACTCTTACACACCTTCTTGAAAGGTTTTTCTTTTAGAGCTTGATATCTGAATACAATTAACAAATTCCTGTATGTATTTCAGGCTAAATGAAGTAGTATGATGCTTAACAAGTGTATCGAAAGCACTTTAGCTAACCCTGGTATTTCTGAAGAAATTTCATATACAGAGAGTTATAGAAGCTTCTGTATATTATACATAGCATGAAATAAGAGTGGTATTAAAATGAGACTTTAAATAGTATCATTTAAAGAAGAGATAAGCATTCAATTACCTTGATCTCATAGGTCAAAGAGTTAGCACTGTGGGAGATGCTGACAATTTCAATAAAGAAATGGAGGAAATATATTCTCCTGAGTCAAGAAAGAAATTACAATAGGAAGAGCAGTATTTAGAGGATAGGCAATGTAGGGAAGATGATAGTAAGCTGTATGGTAACTGGGAAGGTCATTTGAAGAAAGAACAGCTTGATTATTCAGCTAATCAAAAGAATCAGGAAGGCACTTTTACCTGCTATCGTTTCCCAACTTCGTACAAGGACACATATTATCTACTAATAAAAACTTTGCAATGATATGTCGGCACTCTGTCTTCCAACTCTCATCCTTCACATTGAAGATGTGAAGTCTAAAAGATTATATAAATTGTAGGAGGCAACAGAAGGATAGACAAGAAGAGCTATAGGATGTGTCTTATTTTGAGAAGTTAAGTGCTGGGATTTTGAAAAGTTTGTAAAGGAGTTCAGACATTCAGTGAGATTTCACTGCCTAAAATGTAAAGTTTTAAAAATTCCAGCCTGGATATAACTACATTACAGAATTCACCTTTCCCCTTGTCTTTGGTTTGGCTTCTGAAATTCATTCCATAGGTCACTCTTCTTTCTGTACTTGTTCCCCTTATGTCCCAGAGCACTGGCCATCTAGCTCTTTTAAGAGTCTTTAATGCAAATCAGTTAAACATGCTGCTTCAAATCTCCAACTTCCATTGGAGGTCCCATTTCATATGTTCCTTGTTACTATGGAATGAGAAATATTTAATTTGATAAATACAGAAGATGCTTATTGAACACTGCTTTTTTTTATGCTCATTTTACCTTACATATGTTTAGTAGCAGTGTATTATTTTATTATCCAATCACACAATTGCTTTTCATAGAAACCCTTTTATTTATCTAGAATAAGAATAAATTATCAGATTCCACTGCATATCATGACAGTCTGAGTTTTTGGATTCAGATGTACATTTGAGACCTGTTGATGTGCTTGGATGTTCCCCATGAACAGTCCTAGGGAAGCTGCCAGTGGTAGGATGCACTGGAGTCTTTGGAGTAAGAAAAAAGAAAGAAAATAAGAGAAAGACATTCAAGACATTTGGACTCTTATCATATGGTTCTCTGTTGGTTTTGCTTTCTGATTATTTCATAGGATTTTATTACTTAAGCTATAGCATCAGGACAAAATCTGTTTAATTTCAAAAGCCAGTTATAGATTTAAAAGGTTTGATAGTATTTCTTAAAATGCTGCTATTTGTTCTGAGAGAAAAAAAAATGCCTCAACTTGTGTAAATAGTGTGGGAAGAGGGGAAAAAGTTGACAAATTGAGCTCATAAATCAGTGATGATGAAGAGAAATCTGTCATCAGCTCAGCTGAATTACATAGTGAAAATAGTAGTTTCATGGTTGTCAAAAGAATAATAATTATGCCAGATTTCCAATTGTGTGGCCTGGCTTGATTCTTTATTATTACTTTCTTAAGACACACATAAAAATGGTTTGGCAATATATTACAGCAATTTTTAAAATCAATCTGCTTTATTTTCACAATTTTTGTTTCCTTCTCCTGTAATACCATGCATTTATGAATCATCTACCTTAACAATGACTGTTAAAAGACTTTTAATTCAAAATTTAAAGACAATTTTAAGCTTCATATTTATTTTTCCAGAGCCCATGAAAAATTCCTGTGAACTGCACCATCATATCATTTCCATTCTGATTGTGAGGCAAAGGAAAGTAGACCACACATTACTTGTCAAGAGCTTCTTTGCTGTGCCTTGGCTTCATAGCCTTTTCTGCTCCAATGATGAAAATTGAATATAATTTTGATATAAACCCTTACAGCAATATACTATTGCACTGTTCTGGACAAAGAAGCAGAAACAAACCTTACAGAAAGGAAAAAAAAAAAAAAACAGGTTAAAAAGCTATTGTCAGAAATGTAGGAAAGTGCAGCTGAATCAAGACCTGCCTACAATCAGCTCTCAACAGTTTGCTATGTAGTGGATGCTGGAATATTACATTTGGCAATCCCTGACTCTGTTTAAGGCTCTATGATACATGACATTGACATCCTGTCATGAAGAATTAGTGAAAATATTGGATCCAGAGCAACTAGGGAGGATGTGATATGTATGTAGGTGTTTGAAAAGCATGGATATGAAAGAAAAAAAAAAAAAGATTACATTGCTGAATTACAGAATGTTAAAGGTTGGAAGGGACCTTGAAAGATCATCTAGTCCAACCCCTCTGCCAGAGCAGGTTCACCTAGAGCAGGTTACATAGGAATGTGTCCAGGCAGGTTTTAAATGTCTCCAGAGAAGGTGACTCCACAATCTTTCTGGGCAGCCTGTTCCAGGGCTCTGTCACCCTCACAGTGAAAAAGTTTTTCCTTATGTTTCTGTGGAACCTCTTATGTTCCAGCTTGTACCCATTGCCCCTTGTCCTGTCATTGGGCACCACAGAGAAGAGCCTGGCTCCATCCACCTGACATTTGCCCTTTACATATTTATAAATGTCCATGAGGTCACCCCTCAGTCTCCTCCAGGCTAAAGAGACCCAGCTCCCTCAGCCTTTCATCCTAAGGGAGATGCTCCACTCCCTTAATGATCTTTGTGGCTCTGCACTGGACTCTTCCAAGCAGTTCCCTGTCCTTCCTGAACTGAGAGGCCCAGAACTGAACACAGTGTTCCAGGTATGGTCTCACTAGAGCAGAGTAGAGGGGGAGGAGAACCTCTCTCAGTCTAGTAACCACACCCCTTCTACTGCACCCCAGGATGTCATTGGCTTCTTAGCCATGAGGGCTCATTGCTGGCTCACGGTCATCCTGCTGTCCACCAGGAGCCCCAGGTGCCTTTCCCCTGTGCTCCTCTCCAACAGGTCGGTCCCCAGCCTGCACTGTTCAGGGGGTTGTTCTTTCCCACATGCAGGACTCTACACTTGCCCTTGTTGTGTTTCATTTGATTTCTCCCTGCCCAACTCTCCAGCCTGTTTAGTCTCGCTGATGGCAGCACGGCCTTCTGGTGTGCCAGCCACTCCTCCCAGTGTTGTGTCACCAGCAAACTTGCTGACAGGGCACTCTGTTCCCTCATCCAGGTCACTGATGAATACATGGACTAGTACCGGCCCCAGTATCAGCCCCTGAGGGACTCCACTAGATACAGCTCTCCAACTAGACTCTGCCCCATTGACCACAACTCTGTGACTTCTTTCCTTCAACCAGTTCCCAGTCCACCTCACTACCTGATGATCCAGACCACACTTTCTCGGTTTAGCTGTGAGGATGCTGTGGGAGATGGTATCAAATGCTGTACTGAAATCAAGATAAACCACATCCACTGTACTACCATCATCTAGCCATCTGGTTTTTTTTCTTCATAGAAGTTTATCAGGTTGGTCAAACGAGACTTCCCCTTGGTAAAACCACGTTGACTGCTCCTAATGACCTCCTTGTCCTTGATATGCCAGAAACAGTGCCAAATTTATTCCATCACCTTTTGTAACTGTTAGTTCCAGTGGTGTGTAACTTGATGAGATGAATCAGATGGATCCATGAAGGACTGAGGCTGAAGATCAACAATGTCTTGAAGGTCAAGACACACACAGAATTTTTCCAGGTTCAGAAAAACCTCGTCAGTAAAAGTTCCTTGACAAGTTTCCTGACAGGAAAAAATAATTTTCTGGTAATGGAATGAAGACATCTTGTGCTGAAATCAGTATGAACATATTGTTGGGTTTTCTAGGAGTTGTATAAGGACTAGATGGCTTTGCAGCTATCTCCTGGCTCATTTTTTATGCATCCATGAAAAAATTAACTGCTTTAATCAAGTCTCCTTTACAGAAAGACATCTTTTACCAAGTAAAACTTTACCAGGTCTTTTTCTCTGCTTTCTTTGAAGACAAACCTAGTAACTGAAGCAAACTCACTTTGTTTAAAAGTCTGAGATTCAGAAACAAAATATCCTCCAGCTGACACATGGTCACGAAACAGTGGCCAAGGAGAAAAGAAGTCACTAAATCTTCTCCCAAGGTCTCATCTGTATCTATTCTGTTTGATTCTGTCATTGTGTCAACTCATTAATGACACTTAAAATCTGTGGAGATATGTGGCTGTTCCATACTCTACCTTGGAAAGTTAATTATAGATAATTTCTGTGTCCTATTGAACTAGGGAAATAGCATCTCAGAAATCTAGAGATTTTTATCACATTCTGTATATATCTCCTTCCTTCCCCAAAAGTAATCAAACGAAAAGACAAAAACACTCAGGTGGAATGAGATTCTTTTTCCAAACGTTGCGGTTGCATCATCACTTTCCTTGAAAGGTAATGTGTCTTTGTCTGATCTTTCAGCCATAAAAATGAAAACTGTCCTAAAAAATAAGTCAGGATTCCTTTCTGGAGGGTTAAGTAGATCATTTGTCACCGAAGTCTTGTTAGTTTGGCTGCTGACAAGTCAGGAAGACAAATGTTTTAGCAAAGCCATATAAAGATCCCAGTAGAAGAACGGATGCTTGCTTTTAGCAGCAGGATGGTTATCTGATAGAATTGCAGATCTCTTTGGGTGGGATCTTTGCCATATTTTAACTAGTACTCACTAAGGTTATAGGTTTGGAAAAGGCAAATCAATAGCAGCAGTTGAATATAAAGATATCAGTAACGAGGAATTACAGGAATTTTCTCTGTCCTTATAGTAGAGACTCCTTTTCTCCTAAAGGCTTGCTTTTCCCACTGTATCTGTATTTTTAGCAGGGTGGGCAGACTTTGCACTTCACTGTTAAAATTAATTCTAAGAGCTCTGAAGAAAGCTGGCAACTATTAGCTCCGTGATAATATTAAATTGTTGTACACACAATGCAAGTAATTCAATTAATTCTTCAAGATTCTCATGACTAATGGTGAATAACATAGCTGGAA
>NW_008598014.1:135858-144340 GCF_000691845.1 Merops nubicus | reverse complement strand
AGGAATATAGATGTCCATATCTCTCCCTGTAGAGAGATATATAGGATATATATCAAGTTTATGTATATGCTTATATATGTTATGAGAGAGAGAGATGGTAGGGAGAGATTATATATGATACCTTTTCTCTGCTAAACCAAATAATAAAGTATCAAGGCCAGGCTGTGAATCCATTAATTCAGCTGGTGATTGCATTGGAGCTAAGAGATGATCTGATGCTTTTAACAGTCTTGGAGTGTCTATGTGAAATATAAGAATGGTATATACAAATTACCCATGTGACCTCCCAAAGAAATTAATTCAAACTCTTGTCAGTCCTTGCTCTAAGGGACTAAAAATAAATATTCTAAAATACCTCTGAAAAATGAGGTATTTAAGAAATCATGAGCATAAAAAATAGATTTAAACCTGCGTATACAAAATAAAATTTCTAATGTGCAGTAATCAACATTTCTGTCTGCTTCAACACAGGAATCATTTGTAGGAATAAGTGTAATGAAAAAGGTGTAAAACTCAGGAAGTCCAGGCTATGGTTACTCATACGTGCAAGTACAAAAAAAAAGTATAACCAATCAGAGAGATTTTAGTTTTAAATTTTTAAAATATATATATGTATTCTTGTTCATAATGTGCCTCTAGATTATTTCTCTGGATTCATTTACGTAATGGAAAACTTCCAGTGTTCACAGATCTAAGTATTGCGTCAGTCTGGAATTAGTCAGGGATTTCATTAAAGCCACTCAAATTTTGCCTGCATTAGGACTGAACAAAATCTTTCAAAAGCTTGAGCTTTGCCAGATACTAGCTATGATATAGCTTTAATGGGGAAAAAAAACAACAACAAAAAATTATCTAGTGTTCTGTACAGATTGCAAATGAAGACACAGAGTATGTCCCACAGAGAAACTGGATCAAATGCCTGAAAAATTGATATCACAGGTATATTTAGAAAGTTGATAATATTTGGAAGTCATTCTAGCTTAATATACACATTTAGTAACGATGAGCCTTGAGGATGTGATGCATTTGTAAGGAATATATGTGTTAGATTACGAAAAAGAGAAGAAAGAGGAAGAGTTTTACTAGGGAAAAATTTTAAAATGAAGATGTGGCTAGATATAAGAAATCAGTCTTAAAAATCAGGTCTGTAGCCAAGGGAGATACACAGCAAGAGACACTTTCCTGAAAGCTCATGTGAAGATGTTTTTGCTGGTAATATTGTGAAAGAGGAAAGGGCTGAAGATAAGAGATAGATGAGGAAGAAACGTTGGTACCAGGTGTGAAAATACATAAGAAGGGGTGGAAAAAAAAATTTAAAAATTGGCCAAAAAAAGAAAAAAAGGTGAAATTAAAGCTGTTTAAATGGGAAAGTGCATAAGAAAATGGTGAACAGTCCACAGTCGTTAGCCCTGGAGGCAGAGAAAAGGGCAGATTTGTGTGTCCATGCAGCTCTTTCAAGGCTTGGAGTGAAGTAAAACACAGGATTTGTGACCAAACTCAGAAATTTATATGATACCTTCGTGAGGATTGACCACTGAGCCTGATCCTGGGCCGATTAAGAGGTGAAGTCTGATTGTTTCAATGGACTTTGCATCAGAGCATTCAAGGCCTTCAGCATATTCACCAGTTAATCAGATTCACAGCTCCCCTCTGAATATTCCAGTTCTCATGCAAGCACTATTCCTGATGTGCGGGGCATTTTCTTTAATTAAAAACAGGCATAGAACACACACCAGAGCTTAAAATAACACGGGGCATAATTTAACCCTAATATGTTTTACACAGTGTTGAATTGCATGATGTTGTTTGAGATATTCCAAAGACAGCTTTGACTTTTCATAATAATTAATGTAGTTCCTCTCAGTCTCTGTAATGTCTCTTAAATGTCAGCTTTTGGGTCACATCCAGAAGCAGCACTGCTGTACTGTCAGAAGAGCTGTCATTCTCTGGAAAGGATAAGAAAATGAAACCTCTGTCTTGATAGGGCAAAAAAAATATATAATTCTCAGTATACCTTTATAAATAACATTGGTTTATAGTGTCTTGTCTGATATATCTCCATTACGATGACTAAATTATTTTCTGAAACCAAATTGTTGTCTTAACATATTTTTTAAGTGCTTTCCAATACCATGTGTTTCCAAATTGTAGTTTATGAAAGGATTTATTATCTTCTATTGAATGATGGGCTTATTCCCAGTGACAGGTCACTGTAAGGTGTATTTCTGGTGAAGGATGTGGTTAAGGGCCTGGCTGAAATAGGCAGATAAATTAACAGCTCTGCTTGTGCAAATGTATTTATGTGTGGTCAATTTAAGTGAATGAGCTGCTTCATAAAAAGAAAAGTGGTTCCTTCAATGAATGTAGTTTGGTGTATTGACAGTAAAGAAAGAACTGAATTTTGTGAAGGCAACTGAGGTATTAATTAAGCAAAACAGTAAGAAAAAAATTTATTTCAGTATTTGTAAACATAGGTTTCACTGTTATTACATAAGGAAGTAAAATTCTAATTATGTTTCCAAAAGAAAAGTGGTTCCTTCAATGAATGTAGTTTGGTGTATTGACAGTAAGGAAAGAACTGAATTTTATGAAGGCAACTGAGGTATTAATTAAACAAAACAGTAAGAAAAGATTTCTTTCACTATTTGTAAACATAAGTTTCACTGTTATTACATAAAGAAGTAAAATTCTAATTATGTTTCCATGATCATCTTGCTTAAATTTCTTTACATAATAAAATACGCATTTGATAAAAAGAAACAATTCATTAAGGAAGCAGAGATGCTGTAGAATAGGATGTAGTGGAGTTGTAGTGGGTCATAAGCTGTTCATAGGCTGGCTGGTGTACGTGGGATATATCACCTAACTGAGTTTGTGAGACCTTTGCTAAGTATTGTGTCAATTTGGGGTACAGACTGCAAGAAAGGTGAAGTCTGATTGAAAAAGAAAGTAAAAATAATGATCAGAGCCCTGGAAAAATATCACTGATGAGAGAAGATTGAGTGAACTGATGTTGTTATGTCTGGAGAAGTGAAAATTGCTACTATTTTTTCCTCTAGGTCTTGAACTATGTAAAATACTGCTGCAAAGTGGAACAGAATAAACAGGTTTCATTTTCCTGCTGGACAGGAGAAATAGTTCTGGAATAACATTGCAGCAGAGAACGTTCAAATTAGAATTAAGGGTAATGTATTAGGAGTAAAGTGAGTTCAGCACAGAAGAATATTGCCCAAGGATGCTGCAAATTCCTTATCAGTGAAGGTTTTGATAATAACCAAACATTTGTCAGGAATGATAGAATTGATTTTGCCTTGTTGCAGGAAAGTGAGCTAAATAGCTTCTTAAAATGCTTTCAATTATTTTTTTCTATCATTGTAGCAGCTACATAACAATATTTAATACACTTGTATACAATATTTTAGAGAATGGAAGTATAAAGACATCTTTGAATTAAACTGTCTGTATCCCTCTTGTTGAACCTATCTGCAATTGTTAAAGTGTTGGTCCTGTTCTGAATATGAAAAAATCAATCAGAGTTAGTGATGCTTATTCTTCCTCCTGGAAGTCTGTCTTCTTTAAACTTCTGCAAAAGAACAAAAATTATTGGAATGAAAGGCAAAGGGATCAGAAATATTTATAAACAAGTAGCTTAATAAAATAATACAAGGGACTTATACTTCTGTCCTGCTCTGCCTTTATGTTATGCATAAGATAAGCAGATGGAATAAAGCTAATATTATATGTCCTTGTTTCTGCCTCAAACTTGGACTTTATTTTCCAAATCCCTACGCAGTGGTCTACCTGTGCTATCAAGTCAAGAGGAATTTCCATTAACCTGAAGAGAAGTAGTGTTAAGTCTATCCCTATTGTATTAGTGACAATACATAAATGCATTTACAGTGAAAAGTCTGAGTTTGTGCTCGTAGGAGTGATGCCACCTTCTAGGTCAAAGCCTGCTGCAATATTCTTCCTACAGCTCCCTCCTTACCTGGCTGAAGATTGATGGCCACTCAGTAATTTCACAGTTTAAAATGGTGCAGACAAATGTACCAATCCAAGAGTATGGATTTCCACACACTAGCTTTAATGTCAACGTTAGTCATTCCCTGCCAATTAACTTAATCCAAATTTGATGATTTTATTACATGTCAGCTTGCATGCTGATAAAAACTTGCAAAAACACATGCACGCACATATATATTTCACTTAAATACTTGTGTGTATAGGTAAGTTTAAATTAAGAAAATTAATGAGATGACAGTAAGTGAAAAAAGGCCTTAATTTTTCAAATTAATATATAAAGTGTTCTTGTTGTTCCTAAAAAAGCAATATAATTCACACTGCTATTTGGAGGAGCACTAATATAGTGTTGCAACAAAGGATTGAAATGGTAAAATACTTGGCACATATGGAATTTATTTCATTTTCTGTGCTGAACTGTATTTATAGTTAGAAAATGCTTTCTGATATGTAACTGCAATGTCCTTTGTTGCAAAGTGAGCTGATTACTTCTTATCTTACCCTGTGAAGACATAGAAGATGATTGAACACAGTTTCCCCTGAAAAAAAACAAAAAAAAAAACAAAAAAAACCATTTAGAAACCTTGTTCCTTTTTTCAGAGCAACTTTTGTCTAGAATAGAGTTTCTTATCCTGCAAATAATTATCTGATGCTGTTCTACTAGCTCTTTACCCTAAACTGAAGTATTCAATGAGCTTTAATTCAGCCATTTGATCTGCCAGTGGCTTTACCTTATTACAAGGAAATCTTTTCATTTCTGACATTTAGCAAATCTATATTTTCAAGTGACATTCCTTACCTCCTTGAGGACATCGCTCTGAAGGAGGGTGGGAATTTAGAGTACAACAATTCCTGAGCCCTCAGAGGGAACCTTATATTACAGCCAGAGGTAAAGGACCTTGCTGGATGTGATTTCACTTATTTTACTGGAATTTGCTGCCAGAATTGTGGCTGCCTCTTGAAGTATCTGTTCAAAATCACTCTCAGCAAGCTGCTGTCCTCTTTGATAGGACGTTTGTGTTCCTGTGTGGCTTGGAGACTGTTCCTTCTTAGCTCTGGAATAGGAGTCCACGCATTTTCCACGTGAAGAAACGTTGTGTCCGTAGCCCTGGCTTCACGCTCCTGAGAATCCTCCAGATCTCTGGGATGAGCTGATACTCCTTTGCCAGAGAAATTCTGGAGAAATTTCACTCATCTTTGAAAAATCAGAAGCCAGCCAGCTGAATAGAGAATTTAGCAGAAACTTCCAGGAAAATGAAGGCTGTGACATTGCTAGAGGAGTAGGAACCCTCTAGATTAACCAGACTACCTGTGATCTGAGAATCAAATAGCAATGGTAGAACTAAAACAGGTAAACCAGGAATTGGTTTTTTTTTTTTTTTTTTCTTTGATGGCCCTGATATATTAATTTTAAATCTCTTTATGCTACAACCAACCTCTTTCATAGAGTTCTAAAAAAATAGCTTAATCAGCTATGTTTATATTTTATCAGCAATCAAGGACTGTCCAACAAAGGTAGCCACTGATGATAGAATGAGACAACAGCAGTTATTTAGGAGCACTGTATTGATAGGTGAGAATTAAAGATTGATATGAAATTTGACCAAATTCATGATGGAGTGATGTTTCTAGGAAAACAAAAATCTTTCTCTGGATCCCTCCAGTCCTGCTCCTCTTTAAAGCAGCAGCATCAATGCAAAGCTCTCACCTGTAGAAGTGAGGTGTATTCCCACCACAGAGGAGAAGGGAAAAAACTTTGTAACCAAAGAGGTTCTGTTTTCTCCTTGACACTCAGGTAATTGTCATTTTTTTAATTCCTGTGAGAAAATCTGACTTTGAAATGAACTGAGCTGAGCTACCAGCTTCTCAGGACAGGTATAGGAATAACCTGTTGGCTATAAAACCCTGCATTGAATAGGAAGATTATAACTGAGCTCCCATTGGGCACAATTACCTTGGCTTCCTACCAGGCTCCCGTGGTGAGGAGTGCAATCAACTCACCCACAGATATTGTGATTTGAGAAGTTAATGCCACAGCATTTCTAGGCCAACCTCCATTCCCTGGGAAAACGCAGTGCTCGGACCATGTTTTGACAGGGAGATGTTCTACAGCCATGCTAATGGTATCTTCTCATCACTGACACTAGGTTTGTGTTCTACCAAAAAAAAAGAACTCATGTCTGAAATAACAGTGACAGAATCAGCCCAGCAATATGATCCACCAATTGTTAAAAATACACACAAGCTTTGACGTTGTGCATTAAATTCAGGTATAGACAGTTAGTGCTTTATTAACCACCAATACTGTATTTAAAATCTTGTGTCTAAAACTGGGATCTTTGCCTGTGAGTACTCCTACTCCTTGGCAAAGCTTGAGGCAAGGCTGCATATCTTGATATAGGTTTGTGGCAAATGCCAAATGTGTTCCTGCCTGATTCTGTCGTGTCAGCTGCCATTCTGCCAGAAGAACTGTTGAGGAAATGAGGCAGATTTTGATTGCAAAATACTGATGTATTAATTCAATTATCATACCACCAGAGGTATCCTCTTAAGGTTAAGATTATTCTCGTTTTATATTCATTCATGTTTGTTCACTTATATGAAGATGGATTCAGTAAAAGGCACTGAGGTTGTGCATAAACATTCACTACACAATGTAGGTTCTTCCCATTACCTTGCTTCTTGATTCAGTCTTGTAGTCAACTGAGTTCTGAAAATTTGATGAAGTTTTCAGTGTGTCAAATAGTCTGAAATTTCTGTGTAAAAATTGTTTATCTGTTTTACTATTGGCATTTTTACTAGTTTTCCAGTGATCTTTATGATCAGATTATGATAAATTTATCTTCCAGTCTGTACTGATACAAAGGATTTTCCTGACCCATAAATAAATTTGCCTCAAGTTGTGCCAGGGTAGGTTTCAACTGGATATTAGGAAGAATTTATTTACTGAGAGAGTGGTTAGGACTGGAACAGGCTGCCCAGGGAGGTGGTGGAGTCGCCATCCCTGGAGGTGTTAAAAAAATGGGTAGATGTAGCACTTGAGGCCATGGTCTAATGGTTAGAGAGATGTTGGGTGAAGGTTGGACTGGATGATCCTAGAGGTCCTTTCCAACCATAATGAGTCTATGATTTCTGTTGGGCCTGCTTGAAAGTGTGTGTGTATATATGATGATCTTTGTTGGTCTTTCCAGGGATGACAAACTTGATCATGATATATTTTCTTGTCCCAGATTTCCTAGGAGGCATCATTTGATTGTGAGCCATGTTATTATGTCTCCAAGCACACAATAGTCATTTAGCTGTTTTGTATGGGAGTTAAACATTTTAGATCTTGTAATATGCAGTTTCCTTAATTTTTGTGTTTTTCTTTGACAAATCACTTCACACTTAACTATAAATAATAAACTATTTAGCTCATACATATCAATAAGAAAGTCTGTTAGAAGTGAGAGATTGCTTGCTTAATACCAACAAGTACTTTGGAGAACATCAAATCCCCTGACAGGTGAGTGTTGCTGCAAGGATTTATTTTGTTCAGGCTTTAACTAAAATAGCTTTGGTTGCATTTTGCTATTTAAGGATCCTGAAGTGCAAGTTTATAGCAAAATGATTTATAGATAGTAATTGCATTTCCCAGCTTACCTATTTCCATAAATGAAATCAGAGATTCAATTTGTACTTGAGTACAATGTCAATATATGTATATTCATTGCTTTAACTAGAAAGTAGTTTTCTTTTGGTTTTCCCCAAATATTTAGAAGTTTTATGACACAGACTAAGGTTGATTCTCTTTTTCTGCTCAGAAGATATACAGAAATAGGTTTCTGTATTTGGAGTATTTGGACTGTTAATGAAGAGAAGCATCAGAATTTTAAAGCAGTAAGCTTTTTAAATTTTAAAGCATTTAAACACAATGCAAAAGTATGTGTTCCCAAACTGTATTTGTATATGCCAAACAATCAGCATCCTACAACAGGGGAATCAGAAGAAAATATCGAGTCCTGCCTTGTATCTGGAAGTTGAATCTTAATTGTCTCATCTTGAGTTGCAGAGATAACACACAATCAAATCTGTTGTCTCACTAATGTGATTAGACAAAATCTTGTTGGACTGAAGGAATGAGAAACATCCTATTCTGACCTCTCATTCTAGAATGAAAGTTCACAGTGAGTGAAAGTTCACTCTGGGGTGAGCTCAGCAGCATAGTTCATTTTCTGGTAGTGAAATGAAGAACAGAAAAATTAAGTGATTTAGGTGAAATCATATAGCTCAGATCAATCCAGGACAAGAAGACTGCTGGGCAGCTTCTAAAGCTGAACATGGAGCTTTGCACTTCAGTGAATCTAAGCAAGTTTCCAATCCTGTCCTGTAAGTAGATGAGTATCTGTTACTTAAAATGATAGATTTTACTCACTCCAAATAAAATGTTTCTTATGGAGACCTGGTGCAAAGGGAGGAATTA
>NW_008598014.1:94541-135827 GCF_000691845.1 Merops nubicus | reverse complement strand
GGCAGTAATGCTATTCCCTAACTGACTTAAACCCCTCTACATTATCCTCCAAAGTCTTCCTTGCTAATGTCACTAGAAAAAGAGTTCTCCTGAATATCTTCCCTCTGTTGGCTCCCCAGGTTGTCCACACTCAAAATTTCAAGCAGCCCAACAGGCCAGTCTGAGAACTATTGCTTCATATGTTTGATGTCACAGCTATTTAGACACTTGAAATTTCTTTCAATTACCCCGTTTTATTGGAATCTGTTACTGTGGTCTGCTAGCCAAAACAAGGACTTTACTAAAAAAAAAAAATAATAAATTACTGGTGAATATTATTTGCATGGTAATTGCTTTGCAGTGCCTATTAAATCAGTGTTTCTGGCACAGCTTCGTGATAGCAGAAGTAGGGATATTAATATACTATGACAAAAAGCTTTTCTCATTTTCTGTTTTTTAAATTAATTACTGTTTTCCCATGGCAGAATTGGGTGGGAAATGTATCCATTGTTACCCTCAGCTTTGTGGGATTTTGATGAGGCCACTGCATGGGCTGGAAAATTGATGATATTTGCAGACATTTAGGGAAATGTTTAATAGGGTGACCTCCGCTGTAGATTTCTTGTACCTTTGTGGCCCAGCTGATTGGCACAGGAGAAGAAAACTCAGCTTATCTCCAGCTTGAAAATGATTGAGGACATGTAGCATTCATCAATCTGAAATGCCTGCTGTGCATCCTCAGCACAATTAATCTGTATGTGTGCTGGAATCCCAACACCTTCAGCCCTTGCTGGATTTACTGGCTTTGCCTTCATTACAGGTTGAGCACATACACAATCATTTTGACACATCCAGATGAAATGGACTCTCTGGCCATACCCTGGAGGACAAAGGTGTCCATATTTCCATCTGGGAGTTGTAGGCAACAAATACATGAGCTTGAGAGAACTCCTCAGTCGGGATGTATAATTCAATGGCTATCTCATGGTTTGATCTCAGTTTGATTTCTCCCTTCAGAGCATTAATGGTGATTATATAGTGTACATGTTGTCTGGAAAGAGTCTTATGAACCTGACTACATTTTTTAGGTTTGGTGACAAGTCCTAGTTGGTTTTAGTAAGCATTTGGTAAAGTTTGGGGTTGTGAATAGTAATCTTATGGGAACAATTTTTAATATAATATATAATATCCTGCTTTAAACCTTTCCAAGACCCTTCATACCAAAACTCTTGTGTCTACAGTCCATCTTTGCAAACCATTATCTTTAGCTGCCATGATTTAAAAATGTTACTGTAAAGACACTATCATACATTTTCTATATGATTTTTTTTTTCTGTTAAGTGTTCAGAGGATTCACTGCAATTTGTAGCTAGAGTTTAATTAATTATTAGGCATATGTAACTGTCAATCAGTAATTTAGATACTTCTGGCTCACAGTTTTTGGAATGGAGGTTATTTATGAAGAGAGAAAAAATATACCATTCCATCTGTTAGCCAAACCACCTGGCACAAAATCATTTGGGGCATAATTATGTAGTTGGCAAGAGTTTTAAAAAAAAAAATGTGATTTCTAGAGTTTTAATCCCAATTGATGCTTTACTTTGTAGTGATGGAAACCTGACTAATGCATCAAGGACCAGTTCTTTTTTTTTTTTCACACCTTTGAATAAAATAACTCGTGTTCACCTTGCAAAAAATGCCTAACACCAACGAATATAGGAACCAAGAGACTGGCATAAAATTATCCTGAGAGCATAGTCACAGGAATAGAATTGAAGCTGATCTGTTGTTATAAGCATTGAAAGGAGGCACGTAGGAGTTGCATCATTGTCCTTTTGATCTCTGTAGGAAGGGACTTGGGACAATTTGGGGAATGACTTTTCCTTCTCGATGGTAGTGTCAATGTTTTTCTGAACTCTGGATTTTACAAGACTACTACATCTGCAAATCTATTTTCCTATTCTTTAGGTGATAAAATTTCTTCTTTAATCCTCTGGAAGCACAGAATACACATAGAAGAGATTTAACAAAATATATTTGAAATATAAAGAGACTTTCTCTTTTTGACTCCTGAAAGGAAAAACGAACTCATATAAGGTTAGCTGTAGGTTAGATAAAACTTCTGAAGTAGGAGCAAATAAATACACTACTTAAAAAGAAAAATAAATTCCTCCAGCTAAGTGTTTATGACTGGTTGCAAACAGTCTTTGTGCAGTTGGACATCATACAGAATTGGCAAAAAAAAAGTGTGCATAATACGATATATTGTAAAGCTGCAGTTGGGGCAAGGCTGATTTAATGGTATAGGGGCAGTGGAGTTTGTAAGGCACACCAAGAGACCTATGTGGGCAGTCAGAATAAAACTGAGCCCTTTTTTACTAGTATCAGTGAAAATATCAAACAGAAACTGGACCCTGTTTTGACATTTTACTGTTTGCTGTTGTTCAGAGCTTGTGGTCACACCTGAATGACTTCTCGTTGTTCTGCATGTGACAGGAAGACAGGTAAACATTTGCAATTGAAACAGCACATAAATGCATTTATTGAAGAGGGGTCTTCTTTATGAGTAAGAAACACCCCCTCAAAATCTTTGGCTTTGTTAAGATTTGCTTCCCTGTGGTAAATCATTGGCGCACCATATTTTAGTGTCTGGGATGAAAGCATCCTTAGTTTTAATTCTTGGCATGGTTAAAGTCATTCAGTTATCATTCAGTTTAATGAAATGGCTTTTAAGATTTAATTTTAGTGAAGGGGAAAATGATCTATCATTAAAATTATGATTGAATGTTTTTCTTGGTTTGTTTTTTTTGTTGTTTTTTTTTTTTTTATTATTGTGGCAGATACTGGGGAAGAGCCTTTGAGATAACTTTAGTAATAAAGAACGCTTCTGGTAGTCTGTAAAATGTGTTATCTGTAATGAGAAAAGAATGGTTGATATTGTTAATTAATAAGTGATGAATTAGCCTGGAACCTGACACTTAATTTACCCCAGTAATGGCATTCAAGGGAAATCACAGATTACAGTAGGTTGACAATTTGTAGAAACTTAGAGCTCCTCAGCTGAAAATCAGGATTTGCCTTTTGTCTACTGTGAGGAGAAATCTAGGAAATAAAAAAAAAAATATTATTTGAGAGAGGAACACTGAGAAGAGTAAGTTCTATATCTAAAAATATGCATTCTTTATATGAAACTAAGCTTAAACAACAGGTGAAGAATTCCTACCCACTAGTTTTTCTCAATCAGATGCTGCAAGTCACTCGCTTGCAGTCACTTCTGGAATTGCTAGAAAAAAGTATAAGCCTTCCTGTAAGTGCTAATGGAAGAGTAGATGTCCTGAGTGGATCAGTCTGGATGTCTTCTCTCCATGCTTACCAGAGACTCAGTTTTCTTTAGGTTTCCCTTTAAGCTTTTCTTTCTGCTTGCACCAATCCCCATGGTACAGACTATCAATAGGGACAGACCATCAAGCTTACTCTGACTGTGGATAGTAATGAATTAATTTTATGCTGGAAGAGCAAATTGCTTACATTATTATATACAAATCCTTTGAATAATCTGTTTTCTAAATATTTTTAATTAGGTGCAATTATTAAGCCCCATTGGAAATGGGTTCATTTTTGAAATTTAAAACATGAGAAGTCAAACTGTGCCTGTTTGTTGTGTTGTTCTTTAGTTTCAGTTGAACAAATTAATAAAAACATACTAAAATTAACAGAAAAGTGCTAACTCTGAGCTCCATCTATTGAGTCTTCACCAAAAGCCACCATAAGGTACAGCAAGACATGGTCTTAGGGGATTAACAGCAATTTCCAAATAACCTATAGAAGGGCAGTAGCCTTACTTTAGTTATTAAAGTTCATAGTGTGCTACATGCCTTAATGAGAAACAATTTGGGGCAGTTTCTTAGCTAATCACTTGTAGAAAGGTTACTTAATTTGTCTGTCTATCTGATATGTAAATTAACCTCTATCTACAAAAAAATATAGTAAGGATGGCATTTGAAACAGATTGAGATAATTGAAGTGATGGAAAGATTTTATAAGAGAAAACCAAACTTAATCCCTTGCCACTTGTCACCTTGCCTATAACCAAAGCCTGTTAAACCAGAGTTTAATAGCTTGAGGGTGTAGCAGGCTCCCTGAAAGTACGACCAAAGGATACTGACTACTTCTTCAAGTTTCTTCTTTTTTTTCTTCTTTTTTTTCTGTTGTGGTTGTTTTTGTTTGTTTGTTTGTTTATTTTTTATAATGGGAGCTTAAGCCAAACATACAGCCCTAACAAAGTGTGTGGTGTTACCTCAGCCAGAAACAGCACAGCTCCTTTTCAGTCCTCAGCTTAGCATCTCAGCTCCTTTGGACCACAAAGTGTTCTAGGGTAGGACTGATAAAAGATAGGAATAGAGAATGATCTGTTACAGTGCATTATTATTCAGAGAAATTGGTAAAAATGGGGATTCTTCCAATTTTAGTAAGCATCCTATAGAAACAGAAGAAGCAGTAACTGACCATGAAGAACCTGTTTGAAACATGGGGATGTCGAGGGTTCATTTGGCCTCAGTTTCTCCAGGTGGCTTTAGCTGTACAGGTTGGTTGGAAAGATTGAAATTCAGTGATTGGAGCACGAGTAGGAAATTCAAAGGACCATTTCCACTGCATGGTGTGCCTTGTCTTAGGTGCTATTCCTAAAAAACACAGCTTTTTTAATCTAAAAAAACAAACAAAAAAATATATTAGAGGTATATGTATAAAAATCTCTATTCCCATTTCTGTATAACTGTTCCTTTTTTCAATGCCTTTTTATATTTTTTACATCAGTGATGTGTTATACGAGTTCCAAAGTTTATTTTGTATTTTGCTATTATTTCTGCTGCTAGACTGTGCCTGAGCCCCTGTCACACTCCCTACCCTCTTCTTGCAGGTAGGCAGAAGCATATCACAGAAATATTACCTGTGCTGTAAAACACCTTCTGCTCAATGCAATGACGAGAAACAACACAGGAGCACAGCGAGCAGTTTAATGAGGAACAGCAAATAATAATAATAATATAAAGTGAAGCACCATGAAATTGTGAGTGGAATAAAGAAGAGAGGGGCTGTGCTTGGTTTAAAATCCGTTGCCTTTCGTGATTTGATTTTCGTGCTGGCCCTTTGTGGACTGGCCACTAGAGGGGGGATGGATCCACGTTTTGCTCTATGCTGCGGTTGTAGGTCCAGTTTCTTTGCCTCTCTTTAGATACAGACTTTCCCAAATCATTCATCCTTTTCCTTGTCAGCCTTATCTAGCAGCTATATGCTTTCCTAACTTATGCTTAACAGAACTGGGGGCTGTTTTCTAACTGAAGGCATAGTAGTGATTTATATTAAGCTATTTATGATTCTATGATTCTATTTAATTTCTTGAGAGCTGTTCCATTACATATACATTTGAGAGGTTATTCCAGTTTTCTCCCCCCCCCCCCCCCCTTTTTTCCCTCCCCCCCCCCTTTTTCTTTTCTCTGCACAATGAGCAGAGATTTTCACTGCACTATCCACAAAGACAGTTGTCCAATTATTGCCTATAACTTACATCTCCAAGGCATGGATGAACAGTTTTCCTTGTCTTTTGCTTTATATTTGACAATTTGGATTTTCATCCATCAAAACTTATATAATCTTCAGCCTTTGGAAGTCCCTTTGTACATCCTTGTGATTTTCATTACTTCTTGCAATACAAATAATTTCTCATTTGAGAACTGCCATACTTTTACTGAGCTAGGATGATTCAGCAGCCCTATCGTTGGGACCACACTGCTCTCCATTTTTTCACTGTGTTGATTTAAAGGCTAATGTATTTTTGGGTGCCTAGCTAGTTTTCTAGGACCACAGAGCTTGTTTTATTTATGGGAAAATTAATATCTTTTAAAGGTATTTTGTCAAAAGCTCCTGAAAAGTCAAAATATAAAATTGCCCCTTTTTCTGTATCACTTTGTTAATATTATTAGGGTCGTCCAAATGTTCAGGGATGCAGGTTATTACAAAACCATGATGTTACTCCACAGAGTGGTCAATTTATCTTTATCGTATGGTATTACAGAGCTTAATAAATCTTGAAATGAAGTTAACAGCTACTGAGATAAGACTTACAGACCCATTATGATCATTTTTAATCAACACTAAACTAGGAGATATTTTAGTTATTCAGGTTTCGGTGCAACAATTGCTTTTATTGGAAATCTTCATTTGTTATTAGCTCCTCCACTTAATTTTTGCACTTTTTTTTTTTTTAATTTCTTTTTAATTACCATTTGGAAGTCCTGATGTTTAAAATAGCCTAGTGCTTAAACACTTTTATTTCACAATTCCTAACCTCTCTATTGCCTGGAAACAATAGATCTGAGATAGGCTTTAGTGCTTGTTTCAAGTTTGATTTTCCAGAACTTATTCATCAAATCCTCATTAAGAATTATCATTAACAGCCATAGCTTGACTCCTTTGCTAATGAAAAATGACATATTTGGGCTAGATTATTCTACATCATGGGAAAACATAACAAAAGGGGAAAAAAAAACAGAAAAGTTTTTAATTTCCTTTTTTTTTTTAGGACAGATACAGTGTCACTTCATAAAACTATTTAAGGGAACTTTTTGGGAGGATATTCATTCTACCAACTAAAATAGCATAATGTAATCCCTAACAGTTGCTGGAATCAGGGAAAGATACACAAACCAAATACAGCAGGGTTTACTTCAGGCTGGAAGTGTCATCCATCAAAAAACCACAACTATTGGCTTAGCAGATATTACCTAAAGTAAAAAGCACAGTCTCCAAGGGTCCCATTCTGTTCATAACAGCAATAAAATATTTAGGATATTAAAGATTATAGCAAAAAGCCTAACATGACAGAGCAAAGATGGACAGAGGAATAAACTCAGGGACATCATGGGACTTCTTGCATTGCTGCTTCCCCCAGTGAAAATACACGTTTGTATATACTCATTTTGTTATCAAATATCACCAAAGTACTTTGCTATCCCTTGATGAGCTTCTCTGGTGTTGGTTATCACCTAATTTTCTTTCTGATTAATCTGCTGGGGATCACTGTCCCGTTTTCAATTTCTCCCTTTAATATTTCGGCAGTGATTTTGAGCACCCTGACCTGTCTCTGCCCATGGGAGGGGGGTTGGACTGCATGACCTTTAATGGTCCCTTCCAACCCCAAGGTTTCTATGATTCTCTACCTCATGTAATTCACTTTCTTGCAGTTGATGCTCAATGTCTTCCCCCTACTGCAAGCTTAAGCATTGTCCCACATATTTTTTTTTCTTTTTGTGAGTTTTTTTTCCCCCATATAGGGAGTATGTCAGATGCATTTCTTCTATTCATTGATTGCCTGTGTTATTTCTTTGTCTTTCAGGCCGTAGGATTCACATTCAATTTATTAGACAACAGCAATTGCCTAATAAATTCATTACATCCAGTTGTTGTTTGGGAATTTGACCTGACAGCAGCATTGAGTTCTGGGCTGTTGGTAAAGGTAGTTATGACACGAGGGGAACATTTGTGAAGATGGAGGCAGCTGCATATACCAGGAAAGAACTACAGAATGTCCAATATGGGGTGACATTTACGTGAAATTAAGGTAAACATTTGACATGCAGTAGCCTCTTTAGCATGGGGATTGCAAACCTTTTAGCAGCAGCCACAAATTTCTGTTTGCTGCTGAAAAATTGCTTTGGGAAATAATCTGAATCAGCAAAGGAAATTTTCTGTCAAGATAAACTTTAGTAGAGAGCCAAGTTTATAAAAGTAGAGAGGGGAAAAAATATCCCTAGGTGGTTTATCTCATTATTATTAACATTCTTCATTATTTACCAGTCTCTCTTAGCAAACCAGACTGTCAGTAGAGGCACTGAACTAGAGACAGATTCAGGTTTACTTCAGGGAGCTCACTTTACCTCCCAACTTGCAAATGGGGTTGATAGCAGATGTGTTTCAAGGGCTGGCAGTTAAAAGAATCAAAACCTCTGGAATTCAATAGCTGGGGACGGTTCCTGCAGTTTAATTTGGGATTTTTAGGGTTTCCCACTTCCCCTCCCTCTTGTGACTTGCTCTGCCTGTGGAGTTCTGGGAATTAAAAATGGGAGAGTGGATAAGAAGGGATAAAAATTAGAGGAAAATTATATGTTTTAAAAGATGTTCAGAAATCTCTTTTCAGTTTGACTCCCTCAACTACTAGGAGGATGTTTGCTCACACCTTGTAACCAGGAAGGTATGGGGGTGTGCTAGGTTGAGTAGATTTGGTATAGATAAGATGCATCACCTTCATTGGATAAGCCCTTAACTCAGTTTGATACATCCATCCATGTTTCTTTATCTCAGAATTTACTGAAAATACAGTTTTTAGTCCTTTCTCTGGTGTCATGCTCTGCTTTGCCATAAGGTGAAAGGTACATCTTGGGAAAGGTACGTCTTGAGAAGGTCAAAACAAAGCTTGTAATAAACGAACCTCCAGGCTTGGTGTTTAACCATGTCAATCAGGGAAAGCTACCGTGCTAAAAATGATAATTCAGGGATGAAGTAGAGTTTTACACTTACCTATTACCTTTGAAATCTTGGATTTAGTCTTTGTTAGCTCAGGAATAGAACCAAATTGGTCATGTTCCCATAGCACCCGTGTTGAAAGACATCTTTCTGGCGGTAGTTACTGTGTCTGGTGAGGATGTGAAGAACATGAGAACAGTGAAAGGGTTTAAAATAAAAAATGCCTTAGCAGAATAGTATGTGCTGTTTGCCATGCACAGGCACATGTTATATTATCCTTTATCTACTGCCAGTTAGCTCTAATTTCTATAAGTGATGTACGTATTTGGATTTTGGGAAGAGGAGAAATGGAGGAAAAGGTGAAAAGCTGGTGTTTATTTTAAACTGCATTTCTTCTCCTGTAATGCAACTCTGGCTACTTCCAACTCAAACTCCTCTTAGATTCCACTGTCTCACCCAACTATCACACCAGCAAAGGGGAATATGACCAGTAATTGCCTTAAAGGCTGAATAATTGTGTCTGGATGCCAACAAGTGACATTATCTTTATAACAAAAACCATTGCCCTGTTCTCACGGAAATACAGATTTCATTGCAAATGTGTTCACTTTAAAGCAGACACACTGCAATAAAATTACAGTGCTCTGCAGCATCCATCTCAGATCTTCACAGCCACCCACCCAATTACAGGCTGTGTCTTGCCAGCAGAAGATTGTTGCTTGGTTTCTGTAATATTTTTGTAGCCTTGCTTTACTCTATATCTTCAGAGGTAGAGTGCACTTACTCCTTTCCTTTCACCAGTTTTTTTTCTGCTGGTATAGAAAGTGTTTTGCATGGCTCTAAATGTGATTTTATTTATTTTTTTTAAATGTAGAATATACTGTGAATAGTTGTTTCTAATACCCTATTAGCTCTGGTTTATGTCAGCAATTATATGAAAGGTTAATCTTTAAATCACCAGCATTTCCTAAAATCCTAATCAACTTCATGCTTGAAAAGGAACCCATATAAATTCTCAAATTAATATTAGACTGGTCTGAGCAGGTCAAGGAAAACTATAACCTTGGTGCATAACCATAAATTGAACACAGCAAAAATATCTCAGATCTGTTTGTCATAATAGGTGTGAATATGAAAGCTGAATATGAGGGAGAATGTGTGAATATAATTAGGAGGAGAAACTGATATAGCCCAAGATAACTCTCTGGATGAGGGTTTCTTAGTGGGTAGGAAAGGAAAAAAAGAGATATTTTGGGTAGAAAAGTCTGATTGCCTAGAAGTCTGGTGAACTGTGAGTATGAGAGCTAAGAAGTTCAGCCAAAAAACCAGTGGCAGAGGCATGTTGCTGGAGCTCAGTGAAGAAATGCTGGCTGAGGGGGACATTGTGCTCCCAGGGAAGAGGGAGGTGGCAGAGGAGATGATGGGGTTGCATGCATGCCTGTTTGGGAGAGCTTGTCCCTCTGCTAATGAGAGGGCTGAGGTTGAAAAGACACAGAGAAAGATGCTGTATATCTGGTTTACATCTCTGCTGTTGTCCTTGCCACAGTTTCAACATGAGAAATCTCATTTTCCACGTGTGCACAGTGGCCCCCTGGCCTTGGCACTAGTCCTCATCTTCCCCTTCATCCCATTCCCTCACCCTTTCCTTTCCACGTTCTTGCTCAGGGAAGCTATTTAGTGTTGTACCCTCCCTTCCAGAAGCTGCTTCATCCCTGCTCGCACAGTTTTTCAAACTGTTTTCTCCACCCACCTTCAGGCTTGGTTTTTCATCTGTGCTAGTCCTTTAGATTTACCAGCTTTAAAAAAGAAAAGGCAAAGGAATCCAGTAACAACCCAATTTCGTGGTCGGTACTCTGGTCTTTTCTCTCATCTTTCATCTCCTCGTAATTTCTTTTATTATTATTACTGTTATTATTATTATAGCACTAGAAATAAGCTTCCTAATTAAATACTCCTTCTTGTTTGCCATCTGGAATACCATTGGAGAAGCTGGGGGGAAGGGGAGGGGTGTTCAGAGTGTGTTTTGGCTATTAAATGTAGAATGAGACACATACAAGAAACAAATATAGTCCATCTCAAAAGAAAATAGCAGAACCAAAGAAAATGATCAAACAGGCTCATTTCAAGTGCCCCTTTAACACCTTAGCCCTAAAAACATACAGAAAATATGAAAGGATACAAAAATATTCTTAGGTATCACCTCACCAGGCATGGGACTGGCTCTCCAGACTGGTACAGAGCATCCAGCAGTACTCAAACAGCATGGGAAAGGAGGGAATTTGCAGCTTTAACACAAGATTTCTTTGTATTTTATATATTCAGGCCAGAAACAGAATGTGGTACATTAGCATTAATTCTGTTGTTTCATATCACTGTTTGGTTTTTTTTTTTTTTGTTTAAAGTAGTACAGAAAGGAAGGAGAAAAGACAGAAAGGAAAATAAATCATCCCTTATATACATTCAAAGCATACACAGCAACAGTTCCTTCATCACTGCGTGCACTGTGAGTGTGTATTGATGTTAGCAGCAAGAGATTGCATATTAGAAATCTATAACACTGGTAGTGTTAATCATCCTCAAAAAAGGTAGTTCTTTTGCTTGCTTTTCACCCTGTCCTGTATGTTAAAAGACATTTAAATATAAAGAAAATCATGTTAATTACCTAATTATAAAAGGGAGATTAGTCCTATTAAGTGGAACATTAAAAGGAGAATATTTAAAATATTTTCCTTCCTTTGATATTCCCCAGGAACCTCCTGAACGAAAAACCCTGTCACAACTAACCCCAAAAGCAGTGTTTTGTTTTGTTTTGTTTTGTTTTTCATTCATAGTTTTGATTTTGGAGCCATTTCCTATGCCAGAATAAGGGCATCAAAAGAGAGGCAATGACATGTCTCTGGACAGTTGGTGAACATGACATGTGGAAAAAAGAGTTAGGGAAAATTTGTCCCTGCAGTTGCTATCAATGCAGTACAAATAGAATAATTCTCATATATACCAATGCAAGCAGCCTGGAGCAGGATGAATAACTGGATTTGCAGTAGCTGGATTGAAATGAAATACTTGTTCTTTCTTTTCTTTATAAACCACATATTTTTCATGTATACTTTCAGACTAGGTGTTAGCACCCTGTGGGGTCCCTTCAGGCCATGTAGTAGCAGTGACAACCCTCTTTCTACCAGTGAATTCAGATTCAGAGGGAGTGAAGATCTCCATATATTCTCTGGAGTTTGTTAAGGGGTTGTCTCTAGAAAATATTACCCTTAGAAATTATTTCTGCGTGAAGATCTTGAAATATATCATTTAATATGTTTAATAAGTGCTGTGCTCTATATGGAAGATCCATCCATCCATCATCCTGCTAAGGTTGGCAAGTCATTGGTGGTCATCACCTCTCTTCAGGAGAAATGGCAACAGGCAATACTGAAATCAGCTCTCACTTAGGAAATCACTGCACCTTTAAAGAAAAATGTTCTGTTCCCTTTACTTGAGCTGTCAATGCAAAATGCATGAAGCACAGAGGTGAATAAATTCCAAAGGCGGAATTACTCCCATCTCTGCAAACGTAGCTTGAAGGTGCAGGAATCATTCCAGAGGGGTGTAATCACTAGTGTGTTTCAAATACAACCCACAGATATGCTAAAAATACATCGAAATACAACCACGGGATGATTACTTGTCGATATCAGTCCTGCATCAGATTTACAGGGGCAAAACCATGACGGTGCTAATACGTTTCCTTAGAGCAACAGGAGGTCACTACAGAAATAAAACTAATTTGTATATTCTTTTTACCATATGTAGACAATATTTGAACGCCCTCGATTGATTTTGGAAGCTTCCTGGCAAGAAGCTGTAATTAGTCCTTCTGGCTGCAGTGCTACATGTTGATTTGAGGAACATCCAACATAGTCCAAACTCAGAGAGCCAATTTTTCACAGTTAAATTCCTTATTGATTTCAGAGAAGGGTTTGATGGAGAAAATACATAGAGTTTGGCCCTCAGCAGGGAAGAAAGTATTTTCTCTTAAAATGTGATCCAAAGAGACCAGGGGCTCTATACCTAATCTCTGCCCTCACTGTTAGGTTTGTACATGGACACTCAACCCCTCAGGTCACTTGAGAGTTTCAGGATGGATCAGGCCCTGGTGGGTTCGAGGCACAGAAATGTACAGAAAAGCCTAGTTTTAACAGTGCTAGCTGGTTTCAAAGCTGTGGGTGAATTTTCAGGGCTTTCAGTAAAAAAGGAGTTGGTTTTCATGATTTTTTTTTTCTCTGAAAAAGTCCTGTCCCAATACATCATCTCATTGCTTTCACAGATGACATTATAGTCTCATTAAATAAAAAATTTGATTAAGAGGCTGTAGTCACATTTAATATTAAACAGGAGGAAATGTACCAAATTGAGGAAAATAAGTTCTGAATCCTTAAAAATAGTGTCAGTCAGAAAAAAAATATAAATAAATAAACAAAATTTACTTTGCATTCAAAATTAATGAGTAAAAACTGCTGTGTAGGAAAAAAATGGTATATTCTGTGCCTATTTTCTGCTTTGTAAGTATGCTGTATCCTTTTAAGAGTAGCTGGCACACTGATGCTATAAAAAAGAAAAAACCAAAACTGTGTTAAATAAAAATGTATGTTAGATTACTGCATTTTTCCTCTATTGGTGGTAACCTAAGGATGGAGAAGTACATACAGAGCACAGAAATGTTACCCAGTTCATTACCCGTAACATTTCATTAGCATGTAATGCTGTGTGAAGAAAATTTCAAGATGCTCTGTCTGATGTTCTAATACTGCCTCATCTTCATTAGTATGAGAGGAGTCGCTGAAAAGATCAATCAGTAGGTTGTTCACATACTGGAATGAAAAATGCAAAATACAAGGAAAGGAAGCCTTTATTTAAGGGCAGTCAAATGAAACATCTGTGTGATTCAACATGATTAAATCACTGCTTTATAGCCATCAATTCCATTGATCAGTCATTAGTAAGGAGGGTTCGTCTGTTTTCAGCCTCTGCAGAGATTTTTGAGCTGTTTTGTTAGTGAAGGCTGGTGGTGAAAGTGAGGGACACGAGACAGGCTTTGCTAGCAGTTTACTACAGGGCTCAGAAGTGTCCTCTGATGACTCCCTGTCATGCTCTGACAGTGTTACAGCCAAGGTTTTACTCTGCAAAGACACACACAGGTTTCACCACCGAGAACCAAGTAGCTTTTGCTTTTCCTCATTCACCATGGCACCACAGTGCACCAAGCAAGCATCTCTTTGCTCTTACAATATCTCAAAACAAGCATGAAAGTAGGAAATGCTAGTAAAAGCCCTTAAATTCAGATTTATTTATTTATTTTTGCCTTTTTTTTTTTTATTATTCTAAAGAAAATTATGCCGAGCACATTTTGGCAGTGTTTCAGTTGTCAGGGCTTCCTCGTTTGTTGATTTTTTTTTATTATTGAGACTTTGCAGTACGATCAGTTTTGATACAAAATACTTTTAGGGCTTACGATGCAGGTTTTTTTTTTTTTATGGATCTTACAGCAACTAACAAGTGAGCTGTACTGAAAAATCCTCAGAAATCCTGTCCCAGGGACAGGGTGGAAACTTTAGCCTTTCTGAGGTGCACTGGCTCCTTGTACCGACATCCAATTACAGGTAGCACATTGACAAAAATATAATTCCAGTGTCATGCTTCATACCTCCAGTAACATGATGTAAGTGAATGTGTACTAATTACAATGTGAAGCCATCCAGTTAATTTTATGCCTTTTTTTTTTTTTTTTTTTTTTTAAACGTGGCTTCTTTGCTCCTAGACTTTCATTTCAACACTCAGTATGAAGAGAAAAAGAGGTTAAACTGTTGCATTTTGTATACAGGGAACAATTCATGTACCATACACCAGTCTGTAAAAACTGTAAATGCTATTTTTTTTTATTTTAAACAGTTTTCTTAGTTTACAAAAGATCAATAATCGGTACCTTTTTACACTCTCGGATTCCTGAATATTGACAGATCTTCAAAGGGAGTATTAGCATATGAAATCTTAAGATTGACTGTCCTGAAGGTTTTTAAGACACAATAAAGCTAAAATACGGAGTCTTTTGGACAGCCCCTCGTAACAATTTCGGCAGAGGAGCGTGTCAGAAATCACCAGCAAAGCACAGCAACCCCCCCCACCCCGTGCCACTGTCTGCCTGCACGCCGTTATTTGGTTGCACACTCTTTGAAATCCCCAAGGAAAATCACACCTCGCATTCCCTCGCTGGCTGCTGGTGACAGGAACAAGATCCATACTCATTAATGATCACCAGGGCTCCCTCAATGTGGTTGGGTTTGTAATCAACGTAATACTCCTGGGCTGACATGGCAGCCATTTGATGCATGGTCTGTTTTTGCTTCTGCTTTCTGCGCTGTGTTATAAAGCACTGTCTTAGATGCCTTAAGCTGGCTGGAAAGCACTTCCAGGAGACGTACAACACTAAAACCACGATGAGGAAGGAAAAAATCAGCGCCATGGTCCCCGTCACCACCTTGTGAATCTGAACGGCGTTCTCGGAGCTCTCGCCGGGCATGGTGACGGTCACGGCGTAGGTGGTGGGGTCCCCGTCGCCCTCCTGCACCTCGTAGGTGGAGGCGGCCGGGCCGTAGGCCAGCGTCTGGTCGCTGGCGTTGGTCACCGGGGGGAGGGTGCTGGCGCCCGTGGGGTCCGCGGCGTCCTCGCAGAGGTGGAAAGCGTACACGGCGTCCAGGACGTCCTCGCCCTGGGCGTACTCGGGGGTGGCACACAGCAGGTTGCTGTCGTAGCGACCCTGGAAGTTGCTCAGCCAGGAGGCCAGGGCGCAGACGTTGCGGCTGCAGTCCCAGGCGTTCGCGGAGAGGCTGATGCTGGTGAGGGACTTCCAGGAGTCGAGGACTCGGGGGTCGATGTAGGTCAGGCGGTTGGAGTCCAGCTGCAGGGATTTGAGGTGAGGTACGCTTTCGAAGACGTGAGGTTCGATGTACTCGATTTCGTTGCCGGAGAGATCCATTTTTTCCAGTTGCCATATCCAGTCCAAAGTGTTTACCACGATGGTAACTTTATTCCTTCGCAAGCAGAGGGAGTGCAGGGAGACGAGCCTGGGAAAATGGGCTAAATTCACCTTCACCAAGTCATTGTGCTCGAGGTGCAGCTCAGTGAGTTTGAACAAGCCTGCAAAAGAGTTTCGAGCCAGGCTCTTTAACTGATTGTATCCTATGTCGAGGAACTTCAGGCTGCGACAGTCCTGAAAGATTCTCACTGGCACGAACTTGATGGCGTTCGACCTCATGTGCAAAGTTGTCAGTTTTCTCAGCCCGTGAAACAGGTCAGGCTCCAAAGACTGTAAGTTGTTGTACGATAAATCCACACTGCGCAAGTTTGGCATGGGTCGGAAAGTGTTGTTGGGCAGTTGGGTTATTTTGTTGGAACTCAGGGTGAGCTCTTTAACTCGCCGCAATTTTTGAAAAGCATTCCCCTCCACTGAGCAAATGTGATTGTGATCCAGATAGAGCCACGTGAGCTGCATTAACCCTGTGAACTGTCCATCATGCAGCTCTGAAAGGCTGTTGTACCGCAGAGACAAGCCCATCATGCCCGACAGGTTGCGAGGCATCTCTGTAAGATTCAGTGATTCACAGTACAAAAGCCTGCCCTCACACCGACAGAGCTGTGGACACCCACTATTCACGGCTGGAAGCATTTTAGAAAAGATACCCAACGTACACAATATCAACCCCGGGGGCTTCCTCAGCAGCCAGTTTAAACAGAGACCGATAAGAAGGAAATCCATTAGCAAGAATATTTCCAAATATGCTTGAGAATGTCCATTGAATCTTTTCGATTTCTACATCATATTTTATTTAAGGGAAAAAAAAAAATATTAAAAAAAAAAAAAAAGGAAAAAACGGAACAAAGCCAGAAAACCAAAGCAAAACAGCAAACAGAACAAACACAGAGGCAAATATTTCACTTTACAGCATGCAGGAGCTGTGCAGCATTAAAGTTCACAGACATTCAAAGGTAAAATGATAGTGATTTTGTTCATGTTAAATGCTGCAGCAAAGAAAAAAAAAAATCTTTCTTCATGAAAGAATTTAATTAAAAAGTGTCTTACCCACCCTTTTCCAGAGAGTGACAACCTCCATTCAGTTGCTTCCTTTGTGTTTGGACTAATTATATGCAGAGCTAAAAAAGACCCCTCTGTGCTACAAATTCAGTCCCTTTCAATTTTGTGCAAGGCTGGCAAGCTCACAACGTCTCACTTCGCTTCTGCTCAAAGGGCGTAAGGCTCGTCCAGCTAGCTTTTTAGCTGACTCCTAGGACCTGCAAGTTTCAGAACTATGTACATGAGCTTGATCTTCTCCTTCTCCCTCTGTCCTTTTTCTCTGCAGTTAACACTGTGGCGTGAAAAAAACTCCAAACTCTTTACTAACGACTCCACAGGATTTGGCAATCAGTTTAATGTCCATCATTTGCAACGACCATTGACCGGCACAACCTTTACTCCATAGCAAGATTACCATTCATTCACTGACCGGCTAAGGGCAGCTTTATTTCCCATTCTTTGTTCGCTTTGCTTGTTAGGTGATGCTTAGAGCAGAGAGAGACAGCAAGAATCCCTTCCCTTCAGCTGAGCAGTATGTTGCTAGAGCATGCAGAGGCACCTAGTGTTCACTGAGTGTCGTAAGCTGCTCAGGATTGTACGCCTGCACTGTGCATCTCAGCCATGGGCAGATTGAAAAGGGGTGGGCATAAAACCAACATTGGGAGCGAACCGGGAAAGTAATAGATGCTCTTTGATGAAATGGAAAATACTTTAAGCCTATCTGGCCATTTCTCAAACGGGCACGCACGCACAGCCGCACAAATCGGCGCGAGAGAGGCAGTGCGGAGTGGGAAGCTTGAGAATTAGGATTCTTGCTTTTAGTCCTTTGCTTTTCTTTAAAGTCGGGATTTATAAACTAGTAGCCGGGAGAGGGAGAGCCTTGGTTCCTTGGTTTGGGAAGGAATATGTAAACCGGCGTCTTTGGATTGCTTTTTCTCTCTAATTCTGATGAAATTTGCTTTTCGGACTCTTGGGGTGGGTGGGGGAGTGCGTGTGTGTGTGTTGGGGAGGGGGGGGGAATGTGTTTTGCTTCTGACATTGTCTAAATAGAGCATGATTTGAAATTCTGTGCATTCTTTCTCATAGAAATGCAGCCAGAGCTCTGAAAATAGGAATGTCTGCTTTCATATAAGCTTTAATTACATTTGGTCTTCTTCCATCCAGCATATTTTGTGTGTGTTCAGCACATGCCTTTCCTAAAGGCTTGGTTTTTTTTTTTCTTTTCTTCACTGTATGCTATGGCACACAAAACTGTAATTCTTGCAGCATAAAGATTCCTGTGCTTTTGGAATAAGATCAATGTATATGTTCCTCTGACCAAGTCAGCAGCATGCAAAGAAGGGGTTTAAAACCCAATTAGTTAAGAAGTTCTGCAGATTGTGCTGGTTTGGGGGGTTTTTCTTTTTTTTCTTTTCCGTGTACCCCAAAAAAAATCCTTGCCTGATCATTTGCAGTCCTCATTATGTATGGGAAATGCATTGACAAGAAGCTCTCGCTGTAATTTTTCCTGACTGAAAAAAGATAGGCTACTTCTGTCAGGAAAATGCTGGCCATCTTTTCCTATTATCAACTAGAGTCTAAAGCCTGTGTGCTGGTGGATGCAATCAGAGCTGACAGCTCACCATTCTGCATGAATTCCCCCTGAAGAAGTTTCACATGGAAATGCAGCTATCGCAGAAAATTGTGCAAATTTTAAGCCCACGTTGATCGTGAAATGCTGGAGGCAGGGCAAAACTATTATGTTTGCTTGGTTTTTTATGCAACTGTATTCGTTTTTTTTTTAAATAATCTTCTTTTTGAAGTATCTGTTGCAGAGCTGCAAAATCCTAGAGCTGTTCGTTGTCTGTGAATGTGGCTGGCTGCTTTGAGCGTGTGCTGGTAGAGATCAAGGAATGCAGTCATTTCATGCAGTAAAAGTTGTTTTGCAGAAGTCCTGGAAAACTTAAGCTCTCGTGCATAAAAAATACGTGGTGGAGATTCATTGCAAATGTATTTGCCAAAAAGAAAAGTCTTAAATAAATTGAAAATCTAAAGCACTTTGACTGTGATTTCAGAACCTGTGGGTTTATGCTCCCAATTCAGCTTAGTTACATTTTTCTGCTGTTCACAGCCCTTGCTTTAGTGGTCACAAAGCAAAAATAGGATGCTTTAATACTAGATCAGCTTCTCATATGTTTTAGCATTTAGGCAGGAAAGGTGAATGTGGTTTTCCTCTCCCAAGATCATGCTGTTTTATTCAAAGCAGGCTGTTTATGCAAGTGTCCACTGGTTGCAGTACACCTTAATTCTGTTTCTCAATGCACAAAAGCAAGAGGGAGAGCAATGACAGAACCGAGAGAAATAGCATTGGAGCAGAAGAGACTAAAAAAAAACTTGTCCAAGAATATATTCCAGATTGCGTTTCTGAATATTTTGATGAAATTAGCAGGGAAAAAAAAATCTAAAAAGATGATTTGAACTTTACAGATACTGAAAAAAGCTTCAAAGCAATAAGGTTGTATCCCTTAAAAGGCTGTAATCCTACGAGTCTTCATGGGGGAGGTCTTAATGCCTTCTCCCATATAACAATTTGGGGAGAGATCTGCAACTGTAGCCCTAAAAATTTCTCCTAGATCTTCAAGAAAAGCTGGCATTTTCTGCAAATCAGATGGTGATCACTTAGTTACCATCTAAATGCTATGCATAAAGTGAAGAATTCCTCTAGTAGAGACGAAACTCCTTGATACATCAATTTGAAGAGCTGAATACTTTTTTTTCACTGCTTCTTCTTTCTGTCACCTGGGATACAGCTTGGATCCTAACCAAACAGTCTATTCCCACACTGGCATATAATCTATTATCATCTAGTTTCCACAGGTAGAAATTAGAGCAGACAGTAGCAAACCTATATAGCATCAGCTGGTAGACTGATAAATAGAGTTAGAGACCCAGAATTAATGGCCCTAAGCACAGTATCTCGCAGCTCTGTCAGAGGGCTATAGCATGAGAGACTCTGCTTGCTCTGATTTGTCCAAAATTTGTTTGTAGAAAAGAATCTAGGTAGTCTTAAGATGAGAGACCTTCATGTATATTGGAGGCTGTGATGTTGAGGGAGAGGAGTCACCAAATGCAAGAACTGTGGCACCTGGATCTGAAGAGACAAACTTGGGTCAATATATGTCTTAGCCCTGATAGATATTTTGTAAATTTGGGGTTCTTCTATGTTTTTGAAATGTACATTCTTTGCAAAAAAAAAAAAAAAACTAGGAATCCTCTTTGAACATGATCATAATGCAAAAGGCTTAATTTCCAGGGTCTGAGCTGTTATCACAGCCAAACTGTTAAGTTTACACATTTTCTGAAGTTTCAAAGCCTGTGGCAAATCTCTATAAATTAGCAGATTCAAATTAGCTTTATTAAATGTGCTATTATAAGACATTTTAAGAAGTGCAAACTAAGTTTCTCTGTGTTTCAGGGAGATTGATTAAGTCAATGTAAAGTAGGTTACAGAAGAGCAACACGAGTAAAGTTTTGGAAAGTTTATCTGGGGAGCTATTTCTTGGAGTCATGGTGAGTTTACAATCCAATAGAGATGGGGTTGAGACAGAGTGAATAAGATCAGAACCTGACCACTGATGTCTAACTATGCACATGTACATCTTTTAATAACTTAACCAACAAATTACAAAAAGACAGACCAGTATATTAAATACTGAGTCTATTTCTTCTTTATGGTATTTTCTGAGAGGTTTCTATCAGTGTAATAAAAAGTGGGAGTTTTAGTGGTGATTTTAATTTCTTTTCATGAATGGACAGACTCAAACCCTGATCTTACATTGTAGTCTTTAATTTTCAAGTGCACTGAACCATGGCATTTTGTATAAAGGAAACATTTAAAAACAGAAAAGGGCAGAAAAAGAGGTGACTTCAAGTAAAGCAAATTAAATCTGTTATTTCTCCAGTATTTATATCTCAGTCATCCTTGGCATGTGGCCAGCTGTCCCTTCAACACAGAATTCAAGTCTTCAGCTGATAAGAAGTCCATCACCTATATATCATGTCTCTTATAGTAAATATAAAAATGCACTACATTACACAGATTTTGACCAAAATACTGGTGATTCAAGATGTCAAAGTAATAATGATACCTACCATTACATTGTTCAAGTGCAGAACAGATGCATTGGATTTGTTACCGCCTTTAAATATAATAGATATTCTTATGGTTTTTGACAATGTGCTAAACACTTTTTTCTTTCAATACAGTCACTTTATTCTCATTATGAGCCACATTCAATAGCAGGTAGTCATGTACAACTCTCTAAAGATCTACGTGCAGAATTGTCAATGCGGTGTGGAACTGTCAATTTTTAGGAAAACATCAGCAGTAAGATGAAGAGTCTTTCTCCTCCATTCATTACTGATAGACTACTTGAATGAGCTAAAGAGCTGCTGACTCTCTTGAGTAGCTGTGAAGTTACCTATGAATTTCTGGATGTGCTGTCAAAGCTCTAAACACCGTTACTGGTTGTAAATATCCAGGTATAATGGAAAAATGAGAACTTCGGTTTTCAGTTAACTCTTACTAATTTATATCACTAAAAATATCTTGGGAAGTCCTGGAGGAAATGTGTCTAGACTGCAATGATTAGCAACCGCAAAGGTTTTACTTAGCCATATATGATGGGAAATCAATTGGTTCCACATTCAGAAATGCTAAGGTAGACACTCCAGAAGGGTTCATCTTGAGACCTTCTCCAGCATTTCTGGATGTGCCAGCAAATGAACTGTAATTGTTTTCCAATTAGCTTAAAAGCAAAGAGGGCCACAGCTTCTCCATACACTTGAACACATCTGCTTTGCCCTCTTGTATTGTTGACAGTTCACCTATAAGGATTACTTTTTAATACACTATAATGCTAAATGATGTTTTATTTGTGTTTTATGGCTCATTTTTACTGAAAGGATTCTGTCCTTACGTGCGTGTAGCTAATCCAAGCTGGCTGTTGATGCTCGTGTTGGTTGGCTGGTTGGTTCTTCTTGGTGTAATTCCTCAGATTCATCAAGCCTATGAGAGCTTGGATGATGGTGCAACCACAACTACACCACAAAGTGACAGAATAGCAGGGTTGGTTAGGACTGTGAAAAAAAACTCCCCTGTGGCCAAATTGGTTATGGCCCTGAGCCTGTCATGTGTCCATGACTTACTGGCTTTTTATGTCCTTCTCCAAAATTACTTGTGCTGGTAAGTCCCACCTGGGGATGGAGGGATAACCAAGCTGACAAACTTTTGCTGTAGAGAAGTCATTCTTGTTATTTTGGGAGAGCCTTCTTGATGCAAAAGGGTTCCCTCTTCTTGTTAATGGCATACCTTCTGTGGCAGTAAACAGGTCAGGCTTTCAGGGTGCAGGAGATAGAAAGAATTGAGAAGAATTTATAAAATACATTATTAAAAGCTAGGTTGAACAATTAAAAACTGTTCCTGGCACTCTCCTGGAAAGCCTCTTTACAAATGGATGAACTGCTCTTGGAAAATTTTCTCAGAGCAGAAAATCTGTTCTTCTCAGTGTTAATCACTCACTTATTCTTAACCCATGACTTTTACTCCTTTCCAAATGTCTTTCAAAGCACAATCAGAAAAGATAAACCTTATGCTGCCCTTTGTAGATACATTATTGCAAGAAATATAGGTTGGTGGTAAAGTAGGTGCTAACCTAGTATTTTGAAATCAAATAAAGACTTTTATTGAATTCTCTTCGATCACAGAGCATATCCATTTGAATTGACTCCAAAGGGAGTTTTACAGGGAAACTGTACTTTTGGATAATATTACCTGGAAATAATGCAATGTAAAATGTTCTGAGATCTAGCTCCTGGATTTACTGAAGACTTGAACAATATAAGCTATATTATGTAGCCATGGAAATAGCTGTTGGATTGAAGCAGAGTGCCTATAGCAAACAGGCAATCGGGGCTTTGGCAGACTGTATTATTCTCTGTTATGTGTGCTTCTTGGTATATTTTGGCAGATGGAAAAGGCAGGATTTTTATGTTTCCATCCTTCTGCTCTGATGATATCCATAATCTGAAGGGAAAACGCAGGGTAAAATTTGCTGAAACCCTGGTTGCTTGTCTGTTGTATCTTATTGGGAGATTAGAAGCAATCTGAGTCAGTACCTCATCCATAGAAGTAATAATGCAGAAACCAGGTTGAAGATTCACATTTTAGATAAAAGTCATTGTGATTTTTGCAACCTTAAAGAAGATGGTTTGTTGACTACCTGAATTATTTATGGCTTCATTACGTATTATTTGCAACTGATGTAATGTCTAAGAGCAACAATCACGGGTCAGGAGTCTCAGAAGGACATATTTAGAGGCATAACAAAAGATAGTCATGCCTTCTAAAAAAAAAAGAGAATAACCTGACCTTTTTTTTTTTTTCAAAAAACAACTTAAAAATACTGAGGCAATACTGAACAGTTTCATATGGTGGGGGTGGTTTGTGTGTGGTGTATGTATAATTTTAGAAACCCAGCTCTGCTCAATAGCTAATTTAATCCTGTGAGATCCAATGGCAGCCTTTGAAATGTGCCTTTTTGACTCTTCAGTCTTATTTTAGTGCATATATGTGTCTGTGCTAAAGGCTTTTTGTGTCTTAAATGGAAGAAACGTGCAATGCAATCAAAATTTTTATGTTGCTCCTTCTCTCTCAATAAAGGTATGGAAAGGTATAGTCAATTTTCATAACGTATCCAAAGATCCTGAATTTACCTGCAAAGATATAGAAAGCATCTAAAAGCCACATTCTCAACATCCATACAGTAATCTGAATGTAAATTACCACCATATTGTATGTGGTTTTGAAGGTGAAACAACAGATTTAGGGGGGCAAATAGTAACAAGACTGTAAGGTTCACTTCAGATACATTTCCTCTCCTACTGCTATGATTTTGAATCTTTAATATTCATGTAAAATAAAGAGCTAATTTTTTCTTAAGACCTAATTTATATTTTAAACGAGTAGACAGATACATAGCCAACTTGAAAAGACTGGAAAAAATCTGCCTGTTTTCAAGATATAGGACACTTTTTTTTGAATTCTAGAGACCATTTCTAAAGAACACTTGGCTTACTTCTGCTCTTTTTTTGTAGTGCAAATTAATTATAATTTGACAAGAGAGTGCTTGATTTTCTTCTTCAGATTTGGTGTAGAGCCAAGCTTTATTAGTTTGAGCCTCTAAATCAAAATCAAAGGTCAGTATCTGTGAAATGTCTGTGGCTTAAGATATATTGTAGCTCTTGCCCCATTATTCAGAGATTTTTGTCTATGAAAAGGTGTTTATGTATTTAAGTGGGTATTGTATGTTGCATGGGTGACTGTGGAAGAATAACCATTTTTCATGGTTGCATTGGTCATGTTCCCAACAGCAGTCCTAAAAATGTGGGAAATCATTGGTGTGGAACTCCTCAACTGTGCACCTCTTTGGTATGGTCCAAAAACTAGAGGGTTTGTGTCCCAAGGCATGCTGTACCCAGTGACTCTGGTTCTTCCCCCAGCCCTGTGGATGATGAGCAGAGAAGTTGCTCCCAAATCTGCCCCAGCATCACCCTTCAGCCCCCAGAGTCTGTACTGGCATTGCCATGTATGTTGCCCAATGGGGCATTCCCCATTTGGGGAATCAGCAGGTAGGGAACAAAAGGTGGCTAAGCAAGCTACAAGAATGGTTGCAAATATGACAACAGAGATCAGGAGGGGTGTGAGAACAGTAAATGGGCATCGTTTCTGTACTTAAATTCTGGAACTAACAGTGTCTGACCAGAGAGGCATTAAAGATACATAGCTTTAAAAAAAAATAAAGAATCCCGGAAGCAGTACTATGTGTCCTTATCCTGACTTTTCTTCTTCTAATTTTCTGTCGGTTTTTTGCTTATTTTATGCCCTTGTTCTTCCTACATCTAGATTTGGTTTATTTTTTTTTTTTCTGTTTCCAGTTCTTAATTTCAGGGATTGTCCCTTCCTGTGTCCCTGTGCATTGCCCAGCACGCACTATCTTTTGCTACATCCTAATGAATATGATAATAATCAACACAGCTTGGGTGTTGGAGGCAATAATTGTTGGACTACAATTAGTGAATTACAATGTGTCTAGAGATATAATCTGTCCAACTGCAGCCTATTTTGTGGGCCGAGCTTGGACAATGCACTGATGTTAGGTCAGCAAAAATCACTTCTAGATCTTTTCATGGCCATGAGGCCCATGAAGGCAATGAGCATTAGAAGACATTGAGAACGTGGTGGGAAGAATCTTCCTTAGAGACAGTGTGATGAAGCTGGGAGTTGTTTTTTTCTTTACCTTCCACCCCAAGAAAATCACACTGACAGCAGCTTTAAAAGCATTTATCATTCAGAAAAAAAAGAGAAAAAAAAAAAAAAAAAAGAAAAAAGGGAAAAAAAAAAAACGCCTTTGATACATGCTGTTTCTTCTTGTTCCTTACTCTGCCAGACCATGGAGCCTGTTGGATCCATCTGCAACACTGCAAAGTAATGCTGACCTTGGGATGCACCAGCTCTGAGTCTTTTGAGATGTGTTCTCTGACGTTCTGGATTTGCTGGCACTGTTGTATCCATTAAATACTGATTAGATTTAAGTAATCCAAGAGACCAAATAATGCTGTCATCTGTTCCAAACTTATCTTAATAATATGGCCAGTAATATTCCAATATATCAATTCTAGGATATTCTATACCTAACCTGATGCATGAAGAACAGGGACAATATGCTTTTTTGTTTCAGAGGCAGAGCAAAACCCGTTTAGTTATTGAGTGAATTTTGTTATATTGCCTAGAGATGAGGGTAAAAAGTGAATTAGCTACTTTCAAGGACTGTTAGAGAAATACATCATTTTTCATAATATTTGATGAATTGCTTACAGTACTTGTTTTACTTAAAGCTTCAATTAAAGATTGCCCTCCAGTCAAAAGAAAAATGTGATAAAAATGTGACTTGAAACTAGGCAGAAAATTTTCTAAAGCCCTTTGGGATTAATTCCAGTAATTATTCAATCTGACGTTTGCCAGAGGAATAACCCTTTTTGTATGAACTCCATTAATCATAATAACACAGTTCAGATGTCAAGATACTTCTGTCCAGTCACTTCATACTCTACATTTAGTAAGAGACCAATAAATATCTTCACTAAATATGAGGAAATATTAAAATGCTTTCAAAAACTCCCAGTGCATGTATGTAGTTTCTAACTAGGTTTTGTTCTTGTGAGGTGGGACATGTGGTGCTCATGTCTACAAATACACTGAATTTCCAGCCTGTAGCTGTCATCAACAACACCTCTCCTGCTAATTTGGTGTGATTTCCTTTACAGCACTTTAAGGCTACTCTTGCTTTCTTTTATCCTCAAAACTAAACTCTAGAGAGTTCTGCTTTGTCTGCCTGTCCAGTTGTAAACATTTATTTTATGAATTTTCTTATGCAAATAAATGATCTTTCTCAAGACCCGTATGTAGGAAATAAAAATTCTACTCTAGATCATCTATCAACATAAGAGTGAATACTTTCTTTCTTGCCTATGAACTTATTGCACATTATTGGAACTGCACAGTGAATATTGAGTAACTGTCTTTCGTGATAAGCAACTCTGGGAAGATTTTTATGTTTGTCAGTGTTTCATCAACTGAAGATATTCTGTAGGAGCACTTTGTGTTAAAAAGTGGTGGTTTAAAAATGCAGCAGTGATTAGATGCCCATATTTGAAAAATTCACCATTCTTTTCAGATTCTGACATTGTTTTGTGCTCTGAAGCTGGAAAGTGGAATTATCTGTGTTCTGATGCAAAGTGATAAATACAATCTTTTGCTGAATGTGGCTAAAAGACGTAGGCAAATGAGATCTATATTTTTTTAACACAGCTTCTTCATACATTTTCTGGCTTCTGAAAAGCTAAGAATGGATAATAACTCCTTTCTTTGACAATTTCCTTAATATATATATATTTAGTTAGGGAGAAATATATGATGTTCCTAGACTGCTGCTGTGACTAATGCTTTCAGTTCAGGATTTTTGCATGTCAGTTGTCATTCTTTGCACACTCCAGTAGATGGCAACTCCAGTCTTCTTGACATTTAATCTCCATTCAAACTAGAAATATCTTCAGGGCACCCCCCGCCCCATCTATATAAATGGCTACAAGTTTCACAGAAACGTGATTCAATCTCACTTTTCTCAAAATCACCACATAGTATCTGATTTGAACTCCAACAGTATGAAAATAAGAGGGGGGAGAAATATCCTGTCAGCACCAATCCTCCTGGATCATAAAGCACACGTTGATTTCCCCATAACTTTAAAAAATATTTTAGGAGTTTTCATTAAAAGGATGAGTACCCAAAACTTCTTTTTATGTGAAACAAATGAAGGGGTTGGCTGCAAATGCAGCATGCTGGCTTTAAGTTTGATGGTGTGACTGTAAAGCGTGTAGTCGATACCTCCTCATTGTCAATGTTAAAGTATTTACTCTTCTTATGCACAGTAAATATTTGATCAGACTTTTTAAAAGTTGCAAATGATATTTCTTTGTGGCTTGGATAATGATGTACCTAGATGTGGCTTGCCCTGAGTTACAGCAAGAGTAGGACCAGGTGTTTTCTGTGTTGTGTGATTGGGAGAATCTTCTCAGATTCTCCCTCTTGCTCAAAGTGCTGCAATATTCACTGTTTGTGCTTTGATTCCATCCCACCAATTGTGTTACCGAACCATCAAGGCAGAGGAGTCTACTTCTCTGTTTTCCTCCACTGACTTTCTCAACTTAAATACTTGTCTGTAGAATTTGGAGACATAAAACAAGGCATCTCTCTGTGAATGAATGCCAGACATTAGCAGACACAAAAGATTGTGCTTGCTCTGCCTGGAATGGGGACTAATGATCATAACAGTCTCACAAAGGATCCTTTCTCTATCTCAATCTTTCAAGACTGTAGCTTAATTTTCAAATCACTTCTACTGTGTCTAGCAAGATTTTATTTTGCAGTTGATCATTGAAAAGGGGCACAGTGAGGGACAGTAAATTCTTATTTCTATTTTTTGTTAAATAAATGCATATCTAACTTCAGAATAATACATGCTACTTATCAGAAGTTATTGTTTACCTGCTTCATCCATAGAGAGTGTTCAGTAATTGCATAAGAAACTTTCAGACTGGCACAATCTGTTGCATCACTACTGCTTTTTGATAGTAGGTCTTGTGGTCACAGACAGATACAAACATTTATCAGTTCAACTGCAAGAAGCTCTAAAGCAGAGCGATCTTTAAGGCCATATTTAGATGTTCAGACTTTTATGGGTTTAGTAAAAACTTGATTTTCAACCCAGACTTGATTAGTCTGTGGACGTTTTTACTTCACAGGAACAGTATTAAAATAAATTATGCTCATATAGGACAAGAAGAATATTGGTCCATTTAAGCCTGACTGACTTTTATGTAACAAATTACTGAGCAAGGTAATTAAATCTCTTTTGGATGCTTGTTTCGTCTCTGGAAAGAATCCCAAGAACCTCAGAAAACTGACTTTTGGGTTATATACAGGTCCTGGGTCTAGTGCAGCTAAGTGGCTTGTTTCTCATTATCGCATTTAATGCCACAGAAACTACTCCACCAGAGTCTTTATTAAAACTTGCTTAAGGCCAGCATTTTCCCTTGGGTCAATAATGACTTCAGAAAAATGGATGTAGAAGCTAGATTTGTTCTAGCTACTGGAATGAATTATGTCTTGTTGGGGCCCCCAGGCTAGTATTTCAAATTTGCCACCAGGCACTTCATCAAAAATTCTATTCCAGTATTGAAGGGACCTTGTGCTCCTATTAGTAAATGCAGAGCATACATTAGAAGATCTTCCCTCACACCCAAATTACATTACTGTATATTTTCCTTCACTGAAACCCCGTTGAATTACCACACACATCACTGAAGATGTGGTTTGGAAATGTATCCTGAAGATCTCATGCATCAGGGAGAAGTTTGCTGGTTATTCCTGATTAAAACAGGAGCACAAAGCATCAAGGTAGCTTCTACTGGCAAAAGCCATTGAAATCCTACAGCTCATGAACTGGTGTAAGTACAGCATTTATGAGAGGGGTAATGTGGAAATAGCATTTCCTCTTGCAAGTCCTTGATCATAAGTAATCCACTTGAGATCAGTATCGTTTATCATTGTGTATCAGAGAATCACAGAATGTTTTGGGTTGGAAGGGACCTTTAAAGGTCATCTAGTCCAATTCCCTGCTCTAGGCAGGGACATCTGCAACTAGAGCAGGTTGCTCAGAGCCCTGTTCAGCCTGACCTTGAATGTTTCCAGGGATGGGGCATCTATCATTTCTCTGGGCAACCTTGCCTGTGTTTCACCACCCTGTCCTAGTTTTGGCTTACTTCCCAGTTTTACAGACCAGTATCTCAGCAGCTAGAAGTAAGTGTTGCTCTGCTCAGGAGGGAGGATATGATGAGTACACACCATGGGCCACCCTGTGGTTTTACCTGTGTGACCACAGAAAGGACATGAGGAGCTGGGATGAAAAATTGACCTTGAGCCTAGAGACGTGGGCACGTAAGTTGCAAGGAAAAACTATCAATACAGAAAGGGTTGTTGTGTTGTAACCCCAGCCATTCACTCACTCCTTCCCTCCTGCAGTGGGATGAGGAAGATTTTTAGGGAAAAAAGTGTAAACCTCATGGGTTGAGATAATGGTAGTTTAATAGGACAGGAAAAGAAGAGATAAATAACAAGAGTAATAAAAGAAGGTACAAAGCAAGTGATGTACAATGCATTGCTCACCACCTACTGACTGATACTCAGTCCATCCCTGAGCAGTGATCACCAGCCCCCAGCCAACTCCCCCCAGTTTATATACCAAGTATGATGTTGTATGTTATGGAACATTCCTCTGGCCATCACCAGCCTTTTTGCTGGCAGGACATGAGATGCTGAAAAGTCCTTGACTTTGTGTGATCAATAATTAGCAACAATTGTGTTAGCAATGTTCTTATACTAAATCCAACTCACAGCACTATACCAGCTACTAGGAGGAAAATTAACTCTATCCCAACTGTAACCAGGACACACCCTCATCATAAAAAAAATTCTTCATTAAAATTTCTATCCTACTTAAATGAACATGTATTTCTGAAACATGAGGTTCCTCGGTAAATAAAAGTAACGGGCATTTTTTCTAGCCCATGAAGTAGTACAGAAGTGTTTGTTCTCTTTCAGTGTTTTTACAGACCAAAGTATCTGTTGAAATGCAGAGTTGTTTGATATTAAAAAGAGATTGGTAGTGCAGAATAGGCAGACAGGTGTTTGGCTTTCCTTTGTGCCTGTCAAGGACAATGTCTTCCAGCACGTTACTTGGATAGCTCAAAAGCACATTCACATTCTCATCTTATTTTTTCTTGCTGACTGGATTTTCCCTGAGTGTTATGTTCAGAGATTTCAAATGCAACATTACCTAAGAGGTGCCATTAAAATCTGAATCAAGCAGGGAATGTTACGGTGGATATTGTACTTTAACTGCTGTGTCTGTAGCCCAATATTAAAGATAAATAATTATTTGTGTATATACAATGTAATGTTCTCTATAACCATTCCCACAGTTTATTTCTAGCTTAAGAACTTCAGGAATTCAAAAAAGCCCAGATTCTTCTCCTTTTGCTATATACCATACTCCACACTCCTTACTTTTCATTCTAAAGTAGATTTTCCAGATGTTTCTTTACAAAACAGAATAGACTGGTTTAGCAACTACAGCAGACTGTAAAATATATATTGGCTTTCTTGCAGTATGTTTATTCTGTATTGGAATTTTAGAAAATACCATTTTGGACAACAGCATGGTCAGGCTAATTGAGTAAATTCTGTGGTTTGGGGTTTTTTTTAAGCTTGTGAGGCTGAAACATTTCAAATAATAGGGATAAAAAAACCACCTTCATATGATATTTGTAACCAAGTCTGCTTAATCATAATATCAAGAAACAGAAAAAATCATAGAATCATAGAATGGTTTGGGTTGGAGGAGACCTTAAAGATCTTCTAGTTTCAATCCCCTGCCCTGATCAGGGACACCTTCCCCTAACACAGGTTGCTCAAAGCCCCATCCAACCTGGTCCTGAACACCTCCAGTGATGAAGCATCCACAACTTCCCTTGGCAACCTGGTCTAGAGTCTCACATATAGATGCAGTATATATACAATCATAGAATCATAGAGTCATTTAGGTTGGAAAAGACTTTGAGATCATCGAGTCTAACCATTAACCTGACTCTTCCAAGCCACTACTGAACCATGTCCCTGTGCATCTTATCTACATAACTTTTAAACACATCCTGTGATGGTGATCCAGAGACTTCCCTGGGCAGCCTGTTCCAAGGCTTGACAACCCCTTTAGTAAAGAGATTTTTCCTAATGTCCAACCTAAACCTCCCCTGGTGCAGCTTGAGGCCATTTCCTCTTGTCCTATCACTTGTCACTTGGGATGAGACACTGACCCCCACCTGGCTCCAGCCTCCTTTCAGGTAGTTGTAGAGAGCAATAAAGTCTCCCCTGAGCCTCCTTCAGACTAAATAGCCCCAGGTCCCTTAGCTGCTCTCCATAAGACATGTACTCCAGGCCCTTCCCCAGCTTCCTTGCCTTTCTCTGGACCCACTCCAGAACCTCAATGTCTTTCTTGTAGTGAAGGACCCAAACCTGAACATAGTATCCCAGGTGTGGCTTCAGCAATGTGAAGTGCAGGGGGAAGATCACTTCCCTTGTCCTGCAGGCCACACTGTTTCTGATCCAAGCCAGGATGCTGTTGGCTACCTTGGCCACATGGGCACACTGCTGACTCATTTTTAACCTTCTTCTTGATCAGTACCTCCAGGTCCCTTTTTGCCAGGCAGGTTTCCAGCCACTCTTCCCCAGGCCTGTAGCATTGCATGGGGTTGTTGTGATTCAAGTGCAGGATCTGGCCCTTGGCCTTGTTGAACATGATACAGTTGGCCTTGGGCCATCCAGTCAGCCTGTCCAAGTCCCTCTGTAGAGCCTTCCTACCCTCCAGGAGATCAACACTTCCACCCAACTTGGAGTTGCCTGCAGGCTTACTGAGGGTGCACTCTCTGTCCTCATCAAGATCACTGAAAAAGAAGTTAAATCATTTCAGCTGAAAAAGTTTAAGATCATGAAGTCCAGCTGTAAACCCTGCACTGCCAAGTTCCCCACTAAACCATCTCCTTCTGATCCATTTGTCTTATGTCGCATTTCATTCCTAAGAAAAAAAAAAAGTCATTTTAGTCAAGATATGAGACATCATCTTATGCATTAAATTTCTCTGTTTGCTTTCCACTTTAAGCAGCAGTGAAACAATACAATAATGGAGCTTAATTTAGGTGCTTCTTTTATTTTTATTTTTAAAAATCTTTTGATTTTGAGATAAGTTAGACTTCAGTGTTGTTATTTTAGAAGATGGAGAATAGACATATTTTAAGAACACTTGTTCTGATCTTCTAAAGATCCTCTGGAGCTGAAAAGGATTCTCACCAAAATCATGGGATGTGGATGTCTGAAATACCTTCAAAGTTTTGAGGTTCGGCCTCAAGAGTATTTTGGAGCCTTCTTATAATCTTTTACTTGGATGTTCCCATCTAACCTAGTCTTCCTAAAGAAATATAAACCAGTATGAATAAGGGTTGAAAGGTCCCTCTGCTCTGTTTAATGTGACTCTTGATTATAGCTGGGCAAGTCACTACAACATAAACCTTCCTAGTTCATAGAAGTCCATCTTTGTACTCTAAGGCAGTTTTAGTGTTGTCATTCCTGACACATCAGCTTCTCCTGTAAATGCCAGAGCTGAAGGCTTCTCAAGCAAATCTCTCCCAATGCTTCACATTGCAAATTCTGAGAGTTTAGCAAGCCCACTGCATCCAGGATTTTATTATTGGTGGAGTTTTTTGCTGTTGTCTGGTAACTCCTTTTGATTAATACATGGTGCCAAAAAAAAAAAATCCCATGGTATTTGAGATGAGACCTTGACTGTTCAGGGGGCAACATCTCCCTGGCTGCAGTTGGGTTCTTCTGCCTGGGAATGGTTCATGCCTTTTCCACAGCTGGGTGACACTGATGATTCATGTTCAGTCTGTGATGTATAAAAGCCCCTGGAATCTTTTCTGCAGAATTTCTACAGAGGTACTACTTGTTCTGTGTTTTATAGCTGCTTATTCTTGAGTGAATATCTTGCACATGACCCTGTTGGAGAGTGTCTCTTCTCTTCTTTTTTTTTTCTTCCTTTTTGAGGACATAAATGCAATTTGTCAGAATCCTTTTGAATTTTTATTCTGCCCTCCAGAGTACTTTCAGTGCTTCTCAGCTTGGTGTCACCTCCAAATTTAATAAGCATATTCCGTGTTCTATCACCTAGGTCATTAATGACAATATGAAACATTGATGGACCCAAAAAAGACCTTTCTGTGTCATTTCTAAGTGAGTCAAAGAATTGCTTTTAGGTAGCAAGCTCATTATATGGCATGGATAATTATATTATATTAATGAAACTGTCTAAAAGAAGGAAGTATCCACAACTAACAGTGATGATGGAAGAATTTACCTATACCAAGATTGCCTTTTCTCTTCTTTTTTTGCCTGAGCTGGTTACCTGACTTTGCTTCATTATCATCCAATGCTCACAGGCAGGACACAAGAGGAACAAACCAGATTTTTTCCCTTCTTACTCTAGGGCTGAGCTGGGCATTTAAAGTCCTGTAATAAGAAAGAAAGTGTTTAGGTAACATTTATAAGCAATGTTTAGGTGACATTCGTAAGGGATGTAAGCATTCATCTCTCTGCCCAGAAAGTTTGTAGCGTACCCATAAACTGTCACTTCAATAAGGAAACTGGCAAGAACTTACAATAAAACACATTTTCTTCCCATTTGCTCTGATCCCATGGATGCTTACACAACTGCAGCCTTGATCTTCACCATTTCAGTTGTGTAAGAGCCTTTTCCATAGAGCTGGATGATGCTAAAGCATTCACTTAAATGCACAAATCGCTTTGTGCTGTATTATGTACTTTCCTAACTTTTATTTTAGTAAGAAAATAAGATTCTAGATAATATCTTCAGTGTTCTACTATGGGAATAGATACACCTCATTTCTAGCTGTAACGTTTCATTCTACATTCATAGATCCTTTCTCTGTGAGCTCAACATAACATTTGAATTACTGATTCCCTGCATTATGTATAAAAAATCCTGGAGCTGGACATCTGTGGCTCTGAGGACTCTCAAAAGCATTAACTATTTCAGTGAAGTCCTGGAATATATTACAACCATGAAGTTGCATGTGTATTTGCCTCCTTTAAACTGTAACACCTCAGTGTCATCCCAATTAATCAGTGACCATCAAGTACACAGAATATATTTTACTGGGAGACTCTTTTACAGCTTTGGTTTGCTCAGTTGAAACAAAGCTTCTGTTATTTTTTTTTAGCAGTATTATTCTCCCAGGAATATACTAAAAGAGTTTTGTTTTGTTGTTTTTGGGGATGGTTATTTACAAGCCCACATACACACAATAAATTACAAGCTGATGTGATTTTTTTGTTACCTAAACAGCATTTCCATGAAACTTTGGCTCATGTGGAATAATCTATTATATTATTACTTTCAATTTATTTGACACCTGTCCAATACTCTAGACACTTCAAGCCATCTAAAGTGCATCTGTAGCTTCCAGTACGATAGTATTTTTTGCACTTAAAATATTTTTCCTTATGTCATTTATCTTCAAAATGCCTGTGTGAAATATTTCTGTTTATAAATAGAGAGGGTAGACAGAGACATAACAAACACCACACAGGAATCCTGTGTTGGAGCAGAGATTGTGTGCTTCAGAAGTCATAAACTGGCACACCAGGCATCCATCTCTTTTCTTCTGTAGCTTGTTGCATAAAACACATCACGCTCAGCTCATCCCCACGTAGCAGTTTGGTTTTCTTGCCTATGAGGTCGTAATACCTTAATGAGGCATGTAAAGAAAAAAGAACAGCTTGTCCAGACCTGCCTTATTCTTTTGTATTATTTCCCATGCTTTTATTTTTATCTCAGGTTTGCTTTCATTGTCCCCTGCCTCTCAGAAGAGGTTGGCTGCTACACAGTGGCTCTTTTGCTGACTGTCCCAGCACTCACACCCCATCTCATCAGCCCCTGGTACACCAGATAAGTCATGCTGTCTTCTGGGCATCCATTTCCACCATGGGGTCTGTAAAGGGCTGGCAGCAGGTGGACTCAGGGCTATTCTGCTCGATCCTTTTAACATCAGAGGCTTAAAATCCCTATAGAATTATTTTGCTGAATCATGTTATAGTTTTTAAATGCTCTGTATAATGTGAAATTTCCCCAAGTGCAGCTTCAAATCTCATGACCCTTATTAAAATGCTTAGGGATTTTTTTTTTTTCCCCCAATGTGCTAAAATCAAACATCTCTATCACTAATTATCATTTGCTTCTCATTTAATCTTGCTGCTACTCCTTCCTGTAGGGCACGAGCCAATCCTACTGCCTTGTTTTGGGGGGCTGCAGTGGGAGATGTGTCACATGTGAACAGACATATGGGTTTGAGGTGGTTATTTTGTCTGCATCCGAGCATCACCTATGCAGAAGTATTTGCAGGAGCAATCCCAAAGGCAGATCCCAAAGGCAATCCCAATGCTGTTGTGATCTGCACATCCCTTGAACAAGGTAATACAGGGTCTGTCTTGTGATGAACCATGTCTTGCTTGTTTGGCCTAGGACAGGGAGGTAGACCAGTTCCTAGATGGCAGATGAATATTTTCAGGGGCATCATGTCTTGTGCTCACTCACTGTCATGAATTACAGATGAGGGAGCAAATCTCTGCACTGTATTTTATTTGCCTGGACTTACCTGTCACAGACATGGGGAAAGTTTGGCTGAGAGGAGTTTTGCCACCACTGCCTCCAAAAGGAGTGCTTTACCCTGTAGATTAATGTGTATTTGGGGCATGAGCTTCCTTCCTTATGGGCCACACGTTCTCTACTCAGTACTTTCTCTAAGCTGCCTCCTGTGTGTCCCATGTGTTTGGTCCCAAATCAGGCAACACCAGAGACACTCCTGTTTCTACCCAAAATGGAATCTCAGAGCTGGAATTGGACAAAACTTGTGTAAATTGTCAATTTTAAGGCAAGAACCACTGATAGCACTTGTAACCCTTTCTCCTCTCCTAAGAACTGTATGGGTAGAATAAGCTAAACTATTGGTCAAGGGTTTTTGGCCCCTTATGAGGAGCTGGGTTAAAACATGTCTTATAAATGGAGAGTCAGAAATTACAGCTGGATTTGAAAGGCAGGAAAGTAGGGGCTGCAAATTTGTGAGGTCGAGATTGTGAGTAATGAGAGAAGAGAGAAAATAGAGGCAGAATTGATTCAGGATTGACAGCAGAAAGTTATTGATATAGAGAAATACAGCATAGGACAAAGGGAGGAAAAATCCCATAAATTTACAGGTACTGGTATTGTGAGAAAGTTGTAAGAATTTGATAGGGCTGGTAGAAACTATTTAATTGTGGAGACAAAAGTTATAGGAATATACATGTCTAGTGAAATATTTTTTGTAATCTTAGGGCAAAATGTGTCTGATACGACTGATTTATCAAAGGGGGCTGGGACCTCAGGATCTGTGGAAGCAATTCTGCAGGCTGTTATAGAGCTTGAAAGATTATATTCATTGGGTTTACTCACAGCAGAGAGGAATATAGCATATGGGTCATATAGTTTGACCTGCTTAGCATATGGAGAAAATGGTATAATGCCAATTTGCCACTACCTTGGTACGTTGCCTAATAATTGGGGATAGTTGAGTATGTGAGTAAATTAAACATAAAGATGCTCAGTAGCTTAGGAATAAGGGAAAAAAATAAAAAACTGAGGGTAGTAATAGCAAGGAAGTTTAATACAGGAAATTTAAACTGACATTTCACTGAGATTCTTGCCTCTGTAAATGTGGCAGTGTTTAATGCAGTTTTGATCAGTGCAATATGCTATCCTTACAGCAGCACAGAAAGGAGATTTGTTCACAGTGCAGGCAGTACCAGGTTCCTGTGGGTGGTGGGGGATGTCCCTTTATTACAAGCACTTGATTTAAGTGGGACAAATGAGTTAAATATGGGTCCATGTCTGCAGACACAGGAAACCAAGCTGAAAGTCCATTTGTGTTCCTCATGGAAAAGCTTCCTAGAGCTGCATCCAGTGCCCCAGAGCCTAGGAGATGTTCACAGAAGCAGAAAAGGTCATACAGTGCCCCAAAGAAATTGCTTTAAACTGTGTAATCTAGAGGGGGAATCAGGAAGATACATGTTTGTGTTGGTTTAGGGTGGGTTTTTTTTTTCTCCTCTAGAATTTTACCCTACATTTCTGCTTTGAACAGATGCCTTTAAAAAGAGTGTGGGAAATTTCCAGGAAAGTCTCATACGCTTGAATTTGATTCTGTTTCTCAAGTGTGATAATGATTTCAGAGGTGACTGATGCTATTATTGTGTTTAATTTGCAACATGTTGTGTTTCAATTCTTTTCAGTATGTTTGCACAAATAGAAGTAGCTGTAATACTAATCACTGTACTAAATCACTGGGAAACAAAAAGCGTATATTGAATTTCATTTTTTTTTAAATAATATTTTCCAAGGCTTGTGAAATGTTCCCATACATTGCCTAGTCAATGAGCCACATTCCAGTCCACCTTTCAAAATAAGCCTTTACCTTTATGCTCTATGGCAGGAGGGACTGAAGGCTGAATAGTCAACAGGTAACAAGGCAGAAGAAAGGTTTTAACAAACCAGGAGGTGTCTCCATTGAGGCCTCATGAGCTCTTTAGGTGTTGGGAGGTCAGAAGTCCAGATTATGCTCTATGGCAGGAGGGACTGAAGGCTGAATAATCAACAGGTAACAAGGCAGAAGAAAGGTTTGAACAGAGATATTTGGAGGGACTGGTTTTTTTCAGCAGAATGGCTTAACAAACCAGGAGGTGTCTCCATTGAGGCCTCATGAGCTCTTTAGGTGTTGGGAGGTCAGAAGTCCAGAAACTATTTCATGGGTGAAAGAGAATGACTTGGATGAGCAAGGATGCATAAGAAGGCAGATTGAAGCATAGCTACTGCTCCAGTCAGGGAACAAGAACACACTGGTGTGGAACTGAAGCAAGATCTTGAGCACATGTAGGATATTGAGTCTGATATCTGCAGAATACTGAGTGTCTAACACTAGTTTATTTAGTGGAGGCATGGAAAGGGGGAAATGAATTTATGAAAAGGGCCATGAAGATTATTTTTATCATGTTGCAAGATAAATTGCTTCTAACACTAGCTAGGTGGTCGATTTGAGATTGTTTCTATGGCAAGAAATTAAACAATAAGCAATAGGAATGCCACCAACAGGAGCAAACTTTGGATCAGACTTTTGATGTGGGCATGAAAAAGTAGAAGATATGTAGGAATTTAGGAACTGAAGAAACAAATGCCTAAACCATCAAGTTACCATGCCTGTAACTAGCCTCTGACCATATAATTATTAGTAATCTACCTTCTCCTTGCCCTTTCCTGCTCACTGTAATGCACATCTTAGACTCTTTGGGATGGGAACTATGAGTCTAAGGACACTGATGGAAGGCCTTGAGTTTTATTCTGGAGGTGTGTCTATGTGCTTATACATATGGATAAGTATTTGCCTATGTTTGTGTAACAGAAAATAAATGTTAGTTAGCATTTGCAGGCTTCACTGAAGTGATTTAGAGGGAGTAGGTGGTTACTGCCCTAGAACATGGAATGGGTTTGACAATATGAGAGAGTAGGAGGATAATTAAGATTGCAAATATTATTTATGTTCTGTAGTTACTTGAGCTAACTCTTCTGTTTCTGTATTTCCAAATATTTAAGTTTTCTCTAAGTTCACATATCTCTGTTTCATGCAAAAATCCTTAATTTTGTCTAAATAAAGGAAAATTCTAACCAACAGACATGCACAGAAATATTTTAAATACAGCTCCTGAAGACATAAAGCCAAAAGACAAAAAAGCATAACACACAAAAAAAAAAAAGTTTGCTATAGTAATTGACATTTAAAAAATTGCTTTGTTAGAAGAATGTTTAGGTTGTTGGCTTTTTAAAACAAATATTTGCAGATTATATTTACAAAACAGAGTATTGCACTCTGTTTATGAAGAGGTAAACAGGTCTGTTGATTTTCAGCACATTCATATAAAAAGATTATTGAATCTAAATGCTGATTTTACAGTGTTCAGTTAAATACAATGCATTACGTTCACATTTAATATTTTTTACAGCATGTATCTGTGCAGGGAGTCACAAAGTGGCTGTTCTTATTATATACAGTTTAGGTGGAGACTTGTCTCATGCATATTGAGGAGAAAGACAATATGTGCCCAAATTCTCATTCCAGCTCACTGAATTACCCAGTTAATCCTACCACTCTGGTGCCTCATTTCCCAGCAGAGCACAACCAAGATCCCACAGCTACCACACAAATAATCCATATAGTGTGGGAGAATGCAGAGAAGAAACTTGGGACATTTTCAGAAATACAAATTTTATTCCTCAGACTAGTGAATTAATTCCCATTCCTGAAATACAGAGGGCAGAATTTGATTAATTTCAATAATTTGATTCATTTCAATTCTTAAGATAAGGAAGAAAAAAAAAAAAAAAAGAGTCAAAAAATAATATTAAAATCCCAATATGCCAGAGAATAATTTGAGTCAGAAGGAAACTTTAAAGATCATCTAGTCCAACCACCATGGGCAAGGATGTCATTCAGTAGGTCAGGTTTCTCAAAGCCCCATCCAACCTGACCTTGAACACTTCCAGGGATGGGACATCTAACTTCAAAATTTGAACTTTGAAATTCCTAATGTACTTGTTAAACAAAAAGAACACCTCCATTTCCTCTGAGTTTCTGTATTTATTTCAGTGTGTCATCTGGGGAACAATAGAGTCTATAAAATCCATGTAGTGCAGAGCAACACAAAAGGCAATAAGAACATTTATCTGTTATTATTACTAGTGTAATTTTATTTATTTGTTTTCATTTGCTTTTTTTTTTACTACTTTTACTTTTTTTTTTAATTATGTGCTGTATAAAATATTTTGTGATCTCCTTCAATGGCCTCTGAAGTCAATGAGACAGTTTCCACTCACCATCAGAAACTCATTGTCAGGCTCAGGAGATTAGATGTGATCATGACTTCTGGTCCAAGAAACTCAAAATTGGTTTATGTTTATGAACATGCTCTATAATAGCCTTAGGTTATTAGGATTTGTTTCTGAAGAGAAGGATCATGCTCAGATTTCAGGCACCCGTTTCAAGGTTTAGAAAAATAACCAGATATATTATTGGTTGTCTTTTCTTATAAGGCAACTTATCTGAAGTAACAGCAAAACTGTTTAAGTCAATATGATTAAAAATGAAATCTAAGTCACAAGTCACGAGGATACCAAGCCCCAACCTTTTGTGATATTCTGTATTCAGAAGAAAGTATTTTTCCACACCATTTTTTGCTGTGCTGCAGCATTCCTCTGCAGATACTTAAAAATGAGTTAATTTCATGACTTTTAAATACTTTCCTCATAGCACTCACTTCAGGTCAACTCTCTTCTTGTAACTCCTGGGGAACTTCTTGTTGTAAAGTGTAAACAGGTCTGAGCAGCTGTGATAACTGAATATTGCCATTACTTTATAAGTCCCCTATCAATGCTAACTTGAAGAATACCATTTGGCTTATAGAAACATTCTCTTTGATATTTCAGAAGAAGTTATTCTGCCCTGCTGTGCCTACAATCTTAAATGCTATGTGCTCTCACAGCTACATTGTTATTTTGGTTTTACAAGAAGCTCTTGAAATATCTAGCAATGTTTTTAGGCTACTATGTAAAACTAAGTTAATTTTCCAAACAACATATTTTAGCTATATAAACAACTGAGAAACAAATGGGGCTCATCTATCCTGTGCACATTAGCAGAGTTCCAGTGGAAAAATTGAAGAGCTCATCATATAATGGAGTACTGTACAATAACAAGCATGTATAAAAAGAGGGGAAATTCTAGCTGTGCAGGCAACTGTAATACTACTATTTTATTTTCAAGTGTGTGGTGCTGTAATTTGAACAAATTTTGGCATTAAAATAAAAGAGTGACAGTTGGAATAAGATACTCAATGTCTAATATTGGTCGTTGCCCTTCTCAGCACTAAAAATATTAAATATGTCAGTCAGGAAATCATGGTCATTTTGAAATTTGATTGATTTTGATTATATAAAGGTAAACCACAGTGGATTTGAATGATAAAAGCATTATATACACACACACAAATGCATAAATATGTGCCATCCAGATTTCTTTTTCTCTTGATAAAACTTCAAGTTATGTGGAACGTTGGAAAGAGCTTTCTGAGGCAACAGCTTGTTCTTCTGCATGTCGTTGCAGTTTGTTTCTGACGTTTAAAAAAATGGTTTTGGAGAGCAGAATGATAGTCAAAGTAAAGGATTTTGCTAGGAGGTGCTACTTGTTGAAATAAACTGCTCTGGAATTCATCACTCAAAGTACATGCTGGCATGGGCAGACACTCTGCT
>NW_008598014.1:64320-94510 GCF_000691845.1 Merops nubicus | reverse complement strand
TTCCCCCCCCCCCCCCCCCTTTTTTTTTTCTCTTTTTTTTTTTTATAAAAAAAAGCACATTTCTACTCTTTTGCTATATCAAAGGATTGATGGACATTCTTATCTTGATTTAGGAAGTTATCTAAGATATGGAATTTCATCCTTGAGTATATAAATATCTGTAAATATTTGCACATGGTTGTGTCCATCTCTGTTTCTGAAGAGGAGCCCATGAAATATTAATTCTGTAAACACATTTCCTTTCATATTGCTTGAGCATGTGATATCAGTAAGCTGGGCTCACCACAGACATTTATAAATATCTTACCTAATGTAGTCATGAATTTGAGGTCATCCACTCCCTGTCTTGTCCATGCACATCAAAACTACAACCACCAGTGGGTGTAACACGATGGCCAGAGTAATCACCCTGCTTATTGCTGCCTTTTCCCTGTGTTATGATTCCAAAATAAATTGGCATTGACCATTGTTTATCTCCATGTACAGACCAACCCCACCTTAAAAACCTGCTTATTGCAGGGGAGTTGGACTAGATGACCTTTGGAGGTCCTATCCAGCTCAGACATTCTGTGATTGTATGAAAATGACTTTATTTGAAAATATACAAATTTATAAAATTATTTAAAATTTTGAATTAAATGGTGAATTGTTACATTATTAAAATAATTTGATGTTAAAATCTTTAGAATTTAAAATTGGGAAATATCATTTCCAACCCCTTGAAATTATTGTGTTCTATCCATTCTCCTCTTGAAGGTAACACTTCCTGATCCCAAAGAACGAGCTATCAACATACAGATATCTCAGCAGAGAAGAGCTCACTTGATATATTTAGAGGCTTGTTCTGCATCATTACCAAGCGTTTTGCAACACTGACTTGTTAAAGGCTTTCCTGTGGCCAACCCTAGTCAACCCATCTGTGTTATGTGAAGTTCTCCTGAAGGTCAAACATCAAAGACAGTTGCAGGACCAAGGCCAAAATGAGTTTACGCTTTGCAGACACACTTCTGCTCTTTCTGCTGAGCGGGTCACTGAATAGCTCAGTGTGCATTCAGAAGCCATGCCCTTGCAGAGTATAATTCAGATATCCATATGATATTGAATCTGAGAAAATAACCCTTTCAGATCCTTTTGGAATAAGTCTTGTATGTCTGTGAACAAAACAAAACAAGAGCCTGTATTTTATGTTGATGAAATGGGTTATTAAGGCAAAATATTTTCTCTAAATTGTGCTTGTCAGCCATGAAACCCAGGCTACTACTCTCATATTGGACTCTACTACCTTTGGATTTTGTTCTGAGACTGAATTTCACATGTACTCTGCATAAATATTTTAATGTATGTATAATTCTCTTTTAAATGGACAGCAGTATGCTAAGCAGCCAGCATACACGATTCACTACTGCCAGTTTTCCTCATCTTTTGTCTTGCAGAAAGCTCTTGTTTGATTCTTGCCTGTTTTTCCTCTTTCTTCTCTTCAATCCCTACAAGTTTTAATAGCAGTTGTAAAAAAAAAAAAAAAAAAAAAAAAGAAATCACAACAACAAAACAAAAGACCCAAAAGCATAAAATAGGAGAAAAAAAAATAACCTTTTCTTCTTGTTGAAACAGCCTGTTGTTATGCACCTAGGTATTAATTAATTGCAAGAATCCCCACTGTTCTGTAAGAAGCAATCATAAGGGTATTTTCCTAACCCATGCTGTGATCATAACTTTTCTATTAAAATCACCTTCTTTTAGCCCTGGTTTTAAGACTGAGGAACGGAACGGGAGCACGGAGTGACATACTTCCAAGACATACATAAAGGCAAGCTGTGTTCTGCATTGTTTCAGAAATCAAGTCTTAACTGGGGTACACCCCTTAACACCCCCAGAAATCCTGGTCTTTAACATAGGAGATCATATCTCCATCTTACATTCCTTCAACAGGGAGCATTAACCAAAGGGATTGATAATTTACTGGAAATTTCCTGAGAGCTCATGAAACTCCAGAAGATTCTTCCAGAAACCATAGTGCAGTACAAATAGTGGAGCACGGCATAGTTTCACAGGTTGAGGCTTTACACTTCTCTCCCACATAAAAGATCATTAGAAAAAATAAAGATTTCATTCCTGTGCATGCTCCTGCAAGATAAAGAAAGGGGGGAAAAAAAAAAGACTGTTCACTTTATACTAGAGAGCTACTATGCATCATGGCACTACTTTAAGATGAGATACTTCCTACCCATTTCACACTTTAGAAATAATTGCTTAACACAGTGCAACCCATTTTATTCACAGTAACTTTTTCTCAGTAATTTACTTAGTAGTTTTGAAGTGAAAAGCATCATGCGGTGTGGAAAGCCACAGAGCTTCTCCTGCTGGGCTTTAGTTTACTTTTTAAAATTTCTTTAGGTGTTTGATCATCATGGAATTGACTCACCCTTAACGCTAATTATCATGCTAAAGAAAACTTCACTGAAATCTAGTCTATTAGGAACAGAACTGGACTGGGAATTGGAACTAGAGTCTAGTTCCCATAGCCTGTGGGCTCAGTTGCTGTCTTGTTGGTGTTCATCATGACCATGTGCAACATGCAGAATCTGTCCTGTTGTTCCTGTTTCATTGAAAACATTGATTTTCATAGGAAAGGTTTATTCAATTATGGTTTTGTGGGTAATGTAAATGAAATTGTAGGGTATGGCATATGAGAGTAGAGTAATAAATCAGAAGTGTGGAATGCTGCATTGGATCACTACTGGGATTGTTATTGAAGTCACTGCAATTACTGAATTATTAGTATAGTACTATTCAAAATATTTGATATCATTATATAGTAAAAAGAGGTTCATTTGGAACATCAAAGTTTAAGATATTAAGGATGGAAAGAAGAAAACCAGCTGTAGAGGTCAGTTGGCTCTTCTACCAGTTGTATTAGTTCCTATATTCCATCTGTCATTAAAAGATATTCTAAAGAGCTTGCAGATGTCTGTGGATGACCTTTAATAATGCATGATTTTTACTGAGACTTGCAAACTATCCTATTTGTCTCAGTACAAACCAAGAACTATTCCCCAGTAAAAAATCTGCAGTGAATAACTCAGTGCAACTCCAGAAAATAGTTCACCTCCAAAGCCAATGCTAATTAATAACCGAAGGCATTTCCAGGATAATTTAAGCAATTTAAGCATTTAAATTCTGCAGACTTTAAATCTTTTTTTTTTTTTTTAATTTGTACACGCTTGTCTCATTGGATGAATTTTCAAAAGCATCTAAATAACTTAGCAGGATATAAATAACGTTGGAGGTGACAAACCAAATCCAAGCACATTTTAATGTTCTTTGGACAGCTAGTCTTCCTTTGGCACCTTTGGAGGCTGGTTCAGTTTCATTTATGAACATCAGAATGAAGGTGGTGTCAATTAGCATCTGTTTCAAAGTTATTTCAGGTCTTGCACTGGAACCACAGGTTTCAGTCTACTGTTATTTCATTTAACATTCTGTACAATTTTTTACACTTCATTTCCTACAAGAAGTCTTTGTGGCAATCTACCAAAAGAACTGTCTTGCTTTTAACCCTTTTTGCAATATTTGGGGGATTTTAGTTGTGCCAGAAGATGAAGGTGTACCAAGGAAGTATGAAATAGGATTAACTTTATTTATTTATTTTTGCTGTTATAAAAGGCAGAGTGTGAACTGTGCAGTGCTTTTGCATGTTCCATTTTCATATACTTTCTTCCACTTCCAGTAGCTATGAAGTGGGCCCCAATAGCACTTAACAGTTTCAATGCCATCACTGTCAATGTAGCAGAGGTAACTTGTCATTGCACATTCATAGTAATAACTCTTTTGGGATCCATTTATATGGATATGCAGAGCTATTCATTCAATTGCCCTGTGGACTGGGCAGAGGTGGTCAATTAATTACTGTCTCTTGAATGGAGAAGATAAAGGGCCAAATCCAATTAAAGACCTCAGAGTCCATGAGCTCGAAATTAAAACATGAACATTTTAAATGATTTTTTTTACCATAAGGATACCAGAACCTGGGATATGCATTGTGACTACTAAAAAAAAGTGAAGTCACCTCAATCCAGGAGATTAACAGTGCTGAGCACACTCTGAGGCCCCATGCCTGATGGGTATTAGACAGAAAGTTAGAAATGGAAGGAGGTTCTAAATCACATATAGGTTATTCTGCCCCCTGGGTTTGGGTTTTTTTGATAGCTGACTATCACTCAGGAAATGGGAGACCTTGGTCTGATTTCATGTCGTAGGCTGATGAATCCCTGTTTCCTTTAGATCTCTGGACTAGGTGTATACTTTTACCTATCCTACTGAAACTGAGCTGTTGGTGCACCTTAGGATGAAAGGGTCAGAGGGGCTCCATGCACCAGAACCCACACCAGCACACCCCACCTGGGGACTCCAGGCAAGGCTTTCAGGGATGGTTTTTATTTGTCTTTGAATCCACCAGTCTTGCATCTCTGCCTTCAGGGAGAGAAGGAGGAATCCCTTCCCTTCCCTGCTCCTGTTTCGTCCACTTAATCCAAGTCATCTCTTTGATGATTCCAAAAATACAGTCAATTTTCAGTGGAAGTTTGGAGTGTCCATGAAAAGTGCATTATTTCCAATCATTCAGTGGAAATAATGGTAAAACTGCTGACTTGGGAGGGAGCACAGAGAGGCTTTGTAAATGCACCAGCTATAGTTTGAGTAAAAGTCTTCACCTTTATGCATTTAGTTTTATTCTCAGAACAAAACCAAAAAATAAAAAAAAGTTCCAATATCTACAAGGAGAAATAAATCTAATCAGTTTCTAGATTTAAAGCATTGTTTTATGTCTAATTAGTTTCTAATAATGTTTAGAAAGGGGATTTTCTTCTGTGGAAAAACAAAACAAAACAAAACAAAACTGTTGATGAAAATGTCAGAGTTATTTTCAACAAGCTTTTTCTTCAGCTATCCCACATGAACATTTTTGTTATTCTGTGCTGGCTTTTACACTAATGCCCTGTAATTGTGTTTCACTTCCTCTGATTAAACTGACAAGTCGTTTGAATGGATATCACTTAGCACATTGATCTGAGGTGGTGAAAGGAGTAGGCTGTGGCTTCACTCTGTAAAAACAGAAGGAGCTGATCGTTTGCTCTTGCATTCTTTTGAAAGTCTGGTTGGAGTTTGAACAGTTCTTTTGGGTTTGTTTTGTTTTGTGGTTTTGTTTCATCACAAGTTCCTCCTGGTGGTGATGTGCTATAAATGAACATGTGGCCACAAAGAAGCCAGTACTCACAGTGAATGATTAATTACTGTAATGATGATAAAGTTATTCTCTTTCCCAGGGTTTCCTCTATCTCCATTCATTCAAAATGGTAACTAAGTTACAGTATGTGCCCAATTAAACCTCACGTTCATCATTTGCTTGCAGGTGGAGTTTTCACTGGGGATATGCCAGGCTGAAACACCTTGCTGCCACACACACTTCACTGCCCTCAGAAAGTTTGACAGATGCACTAACCTGATATTTTGTAGGCTGCAAGTAAACGCCAAGTAGGGTATTGGATCTGGAAAGCAGCAGGGGTTTCACTGGCTGCAAGAAACATCAGCCAAAATGCTTTCAGATAGTGTTTCTGTGTGGACTGTAATTGAAAGTGTTCCGAACAGATTGGGGGATAAAGAGAAAGCAAAACAACAAGAAAAAGAACCCACCTGGGTGATTTGGAGGAAGCTGGCAAGATAACAGAAGAGAAAGTAGCAATGAATTTGAGAAAGCATTTAAATCTCTGAGTACAGGTATTGACTTAGTATTGGCTTTCATTTGCATATGTTGATGAACTCGTTTTTGACAGGAAGTAAATTACACCTCATTTCCTTGTGGATCATCCACAAAATACAAGCTTGAGAGAATTAAAGCAGAAGAAGTACTACTGGATACACATCTCATGTTAGATCTATTAGGTAATGGCAGATGCAACCAACCAGTTGAAATCTGATTTTTCACTGATATTTGATAATCAAAGCACTGTAACCACAGTCAAGAGAATTCTGTGCCTCCTACAGGTGAGATTTGTGAGGGTTGAACTCTAAGGCTATATAATACCCACCTCAATGGCATTAACAATTCTGCATCTAAATAGAATGGCATAGTTGAAACCTCTATGTTCTTTACAGATGTTCATTTAATACCTTTACACATTGTGAACTCTTTGATGTACTTCCAACAGTCACTTCATTTGTCAGTGAAGTCTATTTGTTTAAAAATCTCTTTTGCTGAAAAAAAGAATAATGGTCCACACGACAGAAGCCAACACTGTCATGAAATATTGTTATGAAATTGAGCCTTTTGCTAGAAAATAGAAGCCTTTATTAATATTTGTTTCATTACTTAGTAACTTTAATTATTATGCTTAACAAAACAGAATAGATTTTTTTTCTAGAGCTTGTATTGAAGTGGGTAAATTTTAACACTTTTTATTTACATAGTCCCTCTCTGTGATCTCCTATATCTAAAGGCAAAGAAAAAATGTGTACTATCTCCCTTTCCTCCAGTTATTTCAGATTAAGAGAAGCCATCCAGAAGTGATTTAAAAGCAGATTGCAATTTACAGCTGGAAAGCAGTTGGTGGTTAAATGAGGAGTTTGTAGTGGACCCTTTGCAAGTAGATGTCTGTGAAGAAATTAGAATAATTTTGAATTCTGGAGTAAATATTTCTGACCTAAATGGAAACATCTGCAGGATTTCATTTAACTGACAAGTGGGGAGATTCTCATCAGGTGTAAATTAGCATGACTTCAGTGAAGCTGATGGTTCTAGAACAGTTTACACCATCCACATTTCTTTCCTCAGAAATTCTTTTTATATAAATATATGCATTTAAGTGTGACAACATCAATTTTGTGTACTGACATCTTCTGAATAGAAAGATGCAGTTTATTTTATGAAAATCCTCATGTTTTCCTCTGAATCCTCTGAGTAAGCATCGCAAAGGAAATGATGCCCTTTAAGTACAAGAAATATTCTGCAGATCAGTATTCTAATACATATTGTTATGAAGTCCCCTTCTCCACCAGGCAGAAAGGAATGAGAGGAAGGTTCAGAGACATCAGTTCTCAAGGACATTAGGACAGAAACCTGGATCAGAAATACAGAGGCATACTAAGACTCGTACCACTTGCATTTGCAGTGATATAGACTCACATTGCAGAGATTTCTTGAGGGCATATCAGAAAACCTGTCTCACGTTATCAGTCTTGGCTCCTCCAACTGTATTTCCTTGTTTTTTCCCCATTATCAGTAAACTTCAGTTCCAAATTAGGGTAACTCTGGCATATGAGAAAGCTCAGATAAGAGAAATCCAGCTAGAATGGGGTTGGTTTCTTTTTTCTTCATTAGGTTGTGATGTTTCTGTGACCAGGAACTGTCTCTTGCAATCACACCTCTAACTCCAAAGATTTAGAACAATTTTTACACAGCAGTGTCTTAAGGCCATTGGTGGTGATGACCAAAGTATTAAAAGTGTGTTTGTATGTGTTATATGTTAAGAGGTTTTGAAGGGTGAAAATGAGCATGGAGAAACAAGCAAGGCTGTTAAGATCCAATGCTAAATCTAAAATTTATGAAGTGTGTTTCTTTTAGGTAGTGGAAAGAAAGAAAGTGAATTATTTACAGGACCTCAAAATATCATGACCTAGAAGTGTAAGAATGTCTTTTAAGGGAAGCTTGTATAGGTGCCTTTGTGATGCTAAGATTTTTCAATTCTCTCTATGAAAATCACCCAAAACACACAGAATTTGTCCAAGATGCAGTCTCTAGCCTGATCCTTAGGACAGCTGGACAATCTTTGTGGTTATCAGGAAGGGGTTTTTTCTCATGAAACTTAGGTGGTTAAGAATTAATTGTCTAGTACCACAAGATCCACTCAATGGAGAGAAACAACCCCTTGTAGTGAGATATATCCCACATTAAAATAAGTATGTAAGACAGATGGGTGCTCTAAAAATGCCTGTCACTATATATTGAAAGTAGAAGGAGCTGAAGTAACTAGATTTTATTCAGTATTTTTAGATGGTAAAATTAAATGAGATAGTTGTACCCTGAAAACCATCACTGCTTTCTGAAATGCCAGCGTGTGCTACGTTATGATCTAAATTTAATTAAATGACAGAACTCTTAAGTGATGGTGGGATATTCTTGCCTTGGGGAAGAACTTCTAATAGCTACATGGCTTTCCCCCCTTAAAAAAAAAAAAAAAAGAAACAAAACCCAGCAAATGCATATGTTTTCCCTAATGAAACTCAATTATATTTATGCTACACTCATCTTGTATCTTGGGAAAGTCACACCAGTTGCCTTTTCTGCAGTTTTGGTACCTCAGTATACTGTAAAATCCAGTCTTGGCTAGTAGCTAGAAAAGGAGGACTGTGTCTCACCAGTGAACTTCAAAACTCAGGGTCAAAAATACACAGAAATGCAGAAATAATCAATGTATATCTACAAACGAAAACAAAGCCACCCAGGAAAAAAGGGAAGAAAAAAAAAAAAAAAAAAAACACCACCAAAAGTAACAACTTGCTACCTTCATTCTCAGGAATGAAAAAGTTCTCCATTTTAGGCAACCTCTAATATCATTATAAATATAAATTTTTCAGGCAGTTCTCTGTTAGGGAAGCTTAGATGCCAGTGTGTGGTTATGGGTAAATACCAACCAAAAGTAGCAGTAAGGACCAACCACTTGGGAACTAGCAAGATCAAGCCCCAAACCTAAGTGGTCTTTCAAATCAAACTGCTGTCATTGATGATGGTCCTGTAAAACCTTGGTTATGGCCAAAAGACAAGAAGTAGATACAACAGTGAATGATTTAAAACCAGAAAAACAATAGCCACAAACCAACCAAAGTAAAATACTCCCCTACACAAAAAATTCTCCCTCTTGTGAGAAGATAAAAGAAGAAACCAAGCACAGGTGATATTAAACACACCACTTAATTCACCAATTCACCACTTCAAAGGCATTTAGGTATTGTGGCAATGTGGGCTGCAAAGAAAACATGGACAAAATAGAAAAAAGAGAATCTTCTCCAGCCATTAGCATGTTCAGTTTTCATAATTTCTTTATTTCATTACATACTTAATTTTAATTATATACCAATTTAGACAAACCTTGCTTGGATCCAGGCCAAGCACAAGATTTGTGCACCTCAAGTACTGATACTGTGTCTTGCTCATGCTTCGTTTAAATTTTATTGACTTTATTTACTATCTGGGATTGCAGGGATGTGGCTTACCCATTTTCTGCATAGTTGTGATTATTTATGCTACACTGGAACCAATTACACTCAATCTGATCTGGTCACAATTTTGTAAGGTAATTAAAAACTGCTGAAAGCAATTGTTTTATTTTAGGATAGCTTCTTGTCTGTAACATACATTTATGAGCAGGTTATTTAGTGACTGGCATTCTGAGTGGTATTGGGAAGCACCGTGAAGAAAGCCTGTAAATCAGAGTTTTATTGCAATGGAGCAAGATCCCTTTTTTCCCCCTTTATGCAAAATTCTCCATGTATTTTTTTTCCACAAGAAAAAAAAAAATAAACTATGATGAAGAGGAAAAGGGAATGTAGCAATTCTCATTCCACAGGGGGTGATTCCATAGCAAAACTGCAGATGGAAAACAGGTGATTGCAGAAACTCCAATGTAGTTACTCAGAATAAACATTAAAAAACAAAATAATTTGGTTTATAGGAATAAACATAAAGTATGGATGAAATCACTGACCTGAGTAGAAGAGTTTCACAATCATGCCATGCTTTTAAAAGACTGCTCACCATTCAATTTTTTAAAAAAATTATTTAAATTTAAATTATTTAAATTTAATTTAATTTATTTTATAATTTTAAAATTTATTTATTCTAAGATATCTTCTTGAGTTCATCCATAAAGGAACTGCACACATTTCCTAAAATATATTTTCTTGGCCCATGTCCCTAATGAATACCTAGGATTTTCAACTTACAGTGAAACTTGCTCTGTTCTGCTGGGATATATAGTTTAGCCTTTTCCTGACCCAAAACTGGTCTTCTTAACCTGCCAGAAGGAGACTCAGTATTGGTACATTTAAGCCCAGCTTTCTCCTTAAAAACACTGATGCAGCTTATGTCTGTTGTTCAAAATGTTTTTCCTCTTAGTACTGACATTTCTTCATCACCTTTAAAAGGACAATTCAACATGAGCGCCGTTTTTAAAGAGTGATGTTGTTCAACATTTAAAATAAAATATTAGGACAGATATATTTTTGAGCAGCAATTTATGTCTTAATAAAAAATTGTGATATTGAAGTTGTGAATAAACTGTAAATAATGGAACCATCTACCTAGGGGATGATGAAAATATAAAAGTATATCAAGGTTTGGTAGCTTTTGGATCAATAGACAATCTTTCCACCTGTCTCCTGTAGGCTAAATTGCTCTATGAATGGCAGTGAGGATACCTTAGACATGGAACACCTAATATGTTAAAAGACTGAGCTCTGCCAAATATTTTGGCTTATATCTAAAGCAGCAGAGAAGACAGAGGAATGAGTGAACAGTGGTCCCCAAACTTCTTATACAGTTTTATGCTATTATTATTGTTAGTAAACTGAAACACTGAACATCTAAACTATGACCTTTAAAGGCAAATGATAATAACTCTCTAATGTCACTCGTTTAATTGTTATACATTTTGGTTTTTTGTCTGTGAAATTATGTTCCAGGCCTGTAGTTGCTGCATTTTTGTATATTTCTTGGCACTCTGTCCTCTTCTTTAATAGGTTGCTATTGTCTGCCATGTTTGTCTAGCATTGTTTACATATATATATACATATATATATTTTTTTTTTTTAAATAATATGCTTAAAATAGTGGGTTTGCATCTCACACAAATGTAAGTAATCCTAAGATTTTTAATACAGGGGTATTAATTATCGTCATCTCTAAGCCCTCTTTATAATAATAATTTTGGTAGCAGCAATTGTGTGTTCCATGTGCTGAAATTTAACCTCTTTGATTTCCAAGTTGGTGGTATTTGGAATTATTCAAAAATAACAACACAGTTCCAGTCTGGAGCATCTCCTAAGGTTGACTTTGTTTCATCCCCAGTGTGCTATGTCTTTAGGTTGATTGGCCTAACTATGTCTTAATTCTGTGATATTCTTTAAAAACCGAGTGTCCTATTAAGCACCTCAGACCAAGCAAAAGAATTCTGTAAAGAACAAGCAACAGGATATAAATGTCCTTAACAGTTGTGGCAAATATTTGAGGAGATTTTTATTTTGTTCTAACAGTATAAACTGTGAACAGCTCATAAAAAGAAGAAAAGGAAGGAAAGGAAAAAGATCTTTTTTTTTTCAAAAGGAGAAACAGTGTTTTTTTTAAGCAGAGATCAATCTAGCTGGTGCTTAGATGGTTTCTTACCATCCTTAAGTGTTTTTTGTTATTATTATATTACTTTTCCTAACTAAATGCAGTTGAAGTTCCCTAAGTGCTTGCCTTGGTATTATGCAATTTTACCTGTGAAGCTTTTTAGACTTTGCTTATATATAAGTAAGGCAATGATTGTATTCTCTATTTAATTTATTGTTCAAGTAATATTGTTGACAGTGGTTGTGACTGTAGGCGCTTCCTAGAGTAATAGAACAGTACTTAGATTTCTTCCACTAACTTTGCATGGATGCATTGAAAAATGACTCAACATCTCATGCCAGGTAGGAAATCAAGCTTAAAAGTCCTTGAAAAATATATTCAGAGATCTAGATCTTATGTTGTGTGATCTCTGAGGGGTAGAAGTGCAATGGAAGACCAAGTCCTGGCCTGGGATACTCTGTAGACAGCACAGCCCCTGGTCAGAAGCCCATGGAAATTAGCTCATCTTGGTTAACTGAGAATAAATCAAACAGGCTGGGAAAATCTCTAAGGAAATTTGAATGGGAGTAACAGAGACTGAGAGAATCATTGGAAAATATTTTGAGTAAAAACAGTGTGCAAATGCTGCTAATGGTCACCAGGAATCAGGAATCAGATTAATAAATTCTACTGTAACAAAGTTCTCCTTATTACACCATGAATACATGTAATTCTGTCCACAGGAGCTCTGAATACCAATATTTTGGCATTCAAGGAATTCTGTTTGCTTCTCCTCCTCCTTTTAACCCAATGCCAACAGCCATTTTTATTTCCTTTTTATCCCATCTCCAAAGTATCTTTCCTCTCTTTGCAGAAAAAGATTAACAGAGAAATGCTATAAGGCTCAATACCAAGCTTTATGGTTTTTTTTCAGAAACACAGGAAACCACTAAATTCCCCTCTATCCCCTCTTGGAAAGAAGGCCAAAAATTTATCACAGAGCAGCATTAATATAAGAGTATTTAAGGACTTAAATAAATAAACTTTAATAAACTTGTATTTTCAGCACAGAGCAGATGGTGGTTGACAAACCTGCCTGAAGCTATGTAACATCACATGCCTTGCTATTTATTTTTCAATAATGTGATTTACTAAACAAATTTATCCTTCTTTGAAATCATACTGTGAAGAAATGGGGTTTATATACAGATTAAAAGCCAGTAGCCATTTTACAAGTAACAGGTGAAGGACACAATATTCCTTGATAAATAAAATGGTGCAGAACGTGAGAAGTGTCTCTACAACTTCAGCCATATTCATCTATGTTAATAAAATATTGTCTTTGAGGGAGCTCAACTGGATCTCTGTCCACTTGGTTTGCTAGCCTGTTTTCCAGCACAGACTGGTTCATGCCATTTAGCATCTCAGATTGGATTCCCATGTTTTGGGCAATTGCACAGGGAAGAGTGTTTTTTGGTAAACAACATAAAACAGGCTTTTCTCTGTTTTGGAAGGAGGAGAGGCTGGCCAGATGGATATTGACAGTTTGTGTTGTGTGGCCTAAGGGTCACAGAAGGGCTCCCAATTGTCTTATGTTTCCCAATAGGATGTACCTTAAGGGCTGCTCATTATGCAGTTTAAAACTAGACTAAAAAAGTTAGAGGATAAATTTGAAGAGAGGCTTAGGAGAGGTGCTAGATGTAGACTACTCTGGGCCTACTGTCAATAATAATTTCCTCCTATGAGTAAAAGAAAACATCCAGGTTAGGAACCTAAATTACAAACTTTTGCATCAATCTCAAAATTTCAACTTTTTTTCCAAGGACCATTTAGGGAATGTCAGGAGCCTTTGCTTCTAAACAATGCAGTTTATCAGATGCCTAATTTATTCAGTGTCATTGTATCCCATACCTGACTGCCCTGAAAGAAGTCCCCAGATCCTATTAGAGGACAATTTTCTGATCCCCCTCAATGGGTGCCAAGCATGAGATGCTTGACTTTGCACGTCAGTTGTGAGCAGAAAATACATCTGCCCTGCATGAGATCAGTGAAGAAGAATTGTTAGCTAGTTATTTTTTTTGAGAGCTAGAAAATACCCTCCCAAGATAGCCCTAAGTGTCATGGCATTTGCTTTTTCATTATTCTCATTGTGTTATTTGCACAATTTAGCAAATTATTCCCTGATTATTTTTTTTTTAAAAAAAGTTAATTTTTTGCCTAGAAAAAAAATGTCCCAAAACATTTTAGATGTTTATATGTCTTTCTAAACCAATGCATTAAAGAGTAAACAGTGAGAAGGAAAGAGAATTATTTAAGAAAGTTAAAGAAATTGAATTATTTGCCTGGGAAAATAAAGGATCCCAGAATGGTAATGTCACCAAGGACACTTGGTTCAGCCAGTACACAGCACACAGCAGGAGGAATTAAAGTTTTCTCAGAACATAGATTTGTAGACTAACAAAATAGGAACCTGACTAAGGGTAGTTCATCTGGCACTCCCCATTGTATCACTTCATAGGTTAAGAGAGGTTTCCTATACCAAACTTATCTGCCTCATTTTTATTGGGAAATTTCAGCTTGAAAAACTATAGAACATGTGCACATATGACAGCTGCTGTCTTGGACAAAATACCAGGGATTGAATTCAGGACCAATAAAGCTAAAAGCATGTCTTGATATTGCTGAGGCTAAAAAGCTGTAGTTTTTAGCTGGGGAGCAGAGGAACTAAGTCAAAGGATGAGCACAAGAAAAGTGAGATAAAAATACCAACGGGTTACACAGATGCCTCCTCTTGTATCATAGCAAATCCTCTCTCTGTCAGTGTTCTGGTGTCAATGTGTACGATTGACTCCAGAATTTGTAATGGATTCTTTTTAAAAACCTAAGAGGTTAATTTATGTTTTGTATTAAATTCTGGTGGCACTTGATATTTTTATGTTTGAATTCCTAAATAAAAAAAAAAAAAAAGGGGGTGGGGGATGGGTTTTGCAGATTTCTAAATGATCATAAAAGCATTGGCCTGGTATCATAATTAGAATTACAGACAATAATAGAAAGCAGGCGTTCTCTGGAATGAATGCCTAATGCAGAAGAGTGGAACACAGGCCATTTGCCAAGGTGGCCACGTGGAGCTGATAACAGTGCTGTACATTTGAAAGATCATTACTGAAAGGGTATGTTTAATCCCTATCCCACCCCAAAAGTGACTTCTCAATAGTTCCCAGAAACATATGCTATTAGGCTCAGCTGGAAATGAAAAATTGCTCTTAATCATATGCAAGGAACAATTCTAAATAGGTGTCTTTGAAAACAGCATTGGGAAGGAAAGAGTACTGCCAGAGAGAATGGAAGATCGTTTTGATTCTTGATGAAAAGCTATCAGACAGAGTTCAATGTGATAAGAGATGTGAAGGATCTTTAGCGAAGCAGTTTTCTCTTAAGAGAAAGGTAATGCAGCTGACAAAGTCACTTAATGTTTTTTGTATCATTGAACCTAAAAAAACATTTTTTTTATCATTGGTTATGAGCCACAAAAAGCTTTCTTCCCCCTTTTTAATCTTTGTGAGGGTTTTTGCTTTCAGACTTCCTGCAGGAAAGTGTTTTAAGTGGAATTCTGTATATTGCACCTAATGTCTGCCAGTATGATCCCTGTTACAGCCATAGGGACCATTTTCCTTCTGTCCTCAAGCTGTGTTGCTGCTTATTATCATGTTTAACATTCCCAGTGCCTGGCAGGATGGAGATTAGAAACTCTTAATATTCGTTTTATAGTGAAAGGTCTTGCCAGATTTTTGGAGCATGGGCTATAATGTATGCACATAATTTATTGGTGGAAAAGTTCTGAAGTCCCCAGTGAGTCACCTTAATCTTTCTTATCATTTTAGGATTGTTTTAAAATAATCTGCACCCCACACGTAAACATGTTAAAATCAACACATTTGAAATAACAACTTGATGGAAGCAAACAAAAAGAGATGTGCAAATTTCCTTTGATAAGTCTGGACTATTTTTTTTTAAAAAAAACTGCATATTTTCTGGAGTATTTTTCTCTAACCCCAAAATTTCATTTTTTAACAGACTGGAAGGAAAGAGAAGGGAGACCCACTCAACATTGCTATTGACAAGATGACCAAGAAAACACGAGACCTTCGAAGACAGGTAATCTATGCTCTTTATAATGCTGCTTAGTTTTCCAAGGAAGTGCTTGCTTTTCAAGTTCATACTGGTTTTACCACCTGTAGAGGTATAAAGAAAATTGTCCTTATGTGGGTATGATGCTAGACTACATGATAAGCTAAAGACTATCACTTCCTGAGCCAAAAAAAAAAGGGAGACTGAAACATGTTCCAAATGTAACCCTCAATGGTCTTAATATGTGGGAGGGTAGGCAGCTTGGCCAGACCTTCACTGCCTTTGCAGCCCAGCAACCCCAGTCATAAAAACACTGGCATATGTGTTTCTTTTGTTTTTTATTTGAATATTCTCATTGAAATAACAGGAATGATGAGCAGAATACGGAAAAGCTTGTAAAAGCAGAATATTTTCAAAGAAAACTTTTAAGGTACCATATTAAATAAAGATCCTCTGAAGATATAGAGGAAAGTAATAAATAACTTTAAAGCACAGTTTAAATCATAAAGGTGACTTTCTTATATTACCTGTATCATTGTGTTTGGTAATAAGACTGAAAGATTTGTTCAAAAAGCTTTAGATGGAAAAAAAATAGAAGGGAGATTGGAAAATGAAAGGGAACCCTCTATAGGTTTCTCTGTATACTTCAAGTTAAGGCAGGAGGGATTGCCTTTTTGTACTTCCTTTTTCTCCTTTTGAGATGATTCCATTTCTACATTGTCTCTAAAAATTGAGAAAAAAAATGTTATTATCTGACTAATCAAAAGTTGCCACAGTCAGAATGATCCAAACCCCATGGATCTACAAAGTAAGGACTTAAATGTATCTTCCAATACCTATTTGCAACATGATAGTTACAGGAAGAGTGTCCTCTATAGCATGTTGGATGCATCAAGAAGAGTGTGGCCAGCAGATCAAGAGAGGTGATTCTCCCCCTTTACTCTGCTCTTGTGAGACCCCACCTCAAATACTGTGTCCAGTTCTGGTGTCCCCACCATAAAAGGGACACAGATCTGTTGGAATGAGTCCAGAGGAGGCCACAAAGTTGATCCTGGGGCTGGAGCATCTCTGCTGTGGGGATAGGCTGAGGGCACTGGTATTGTTCAGCCTGGAGAAGGGTTATAAGGACCCTGGAGGTCCTTATAACTGCCTTTCAATACCTGCAGGGAACCTAGAGGAAGGCTGGAGAGGGACTTTGCACAAGAGCGTCCAGCAATCGGAAAAGGGGAAATAGTTTTTAAGTGAAGGAGAGTAGGTTTAGACTAGATTTTAGGAAGTTCTTCAATGCAAGGGTGGCAAGACTCTGGGATAAATTGCCCAGAGAAGTTTGGATGTCCCCTCCCTAGAGGTGTTCAAGGCCAGGTTGGATGAAACCTTGAGCAACATAGTCTAGTTGAGAGGCATCCTACCCATGGCATGGAGGTTGGATGAGATGATCTATAGGGTTTCTTCCAGCTGATGCCATTCTATCACTCTATGATTTTATGTTGGCATCAGTTCTCTGCACTGCTGAAACTAGCTCATTTAATCTCTTCCTGAACTCTTGCAAACGTATTTGAGGATCATATTCTCAGAGCTGATTTCTCCAAATAGTAAAAATATTGCAGTGGACTTAGAGACTACACGAATCATTGACTCTCCTGGATAAAGCCAAGCATCACATCTGTTGCTCAGCTAATGAGAGAAGAAAGATCTCCACTGTTCTGACCTCCAAATTTGTGGGATCCTAGGTTCTGCAGCGGAGCTGGTACCATGTGTTGCCTCCCACCTTTGTTCTTATTGCTGGAAGGAAGTAGCAGACTAACACATGAGTTGCTGTTCTGTGTGAGGCTCTCAGCAGTTGTCTCAATTACTCATCTCTAAAGCCAAATTTACTCCAAAACGTGATATAAAAATGGCACCTTTCTTAATAAACTGTCTGCTTCTCATATATATTCAGTCCCATGGGTGTTGAATTCGATTTCAGAAAGGCTGGAACTCTGTATGTGGCTAAAGTGAGCACATATATAATATTCTCCTGCTTGGAGATGAAGCATTTAATATAGTTTCTGATATTTATGAAAGTTAATCACGGAGGTATAGTGTTTATTAAATTGTGGCAGTTGCTAGTAAACTAATGAAGATTCGATCATAATTTTGTCAGGTTTTGCACAAGCACAGAGGAAGTTGGAGTCATTGCTTTCAACAGTGTACATTCTGGTTATAAATCATTATCCTTTAGAATCATAATCAATGTTCTTTCCGTGCATAATCAACACTATACAGGTGCATGTCTGCCCAGAGCTGTCTCTACATCCTCTCCCAAATTTCAGAATCTGAGGATTTTACTGAGGTGTAGTTTAATAGCTGGGGAGAGAGGCTTGAAGATTAAGAAGACGTGGGCCACTGCTGAGATTGCAGTCTTACACTGTTTCAGACTTTCTATTTTGGCCTAATCATGGGAGAGACAACCAACTTTGAATACTATTGAATACCTTTTGTTTCTCTTTTAAAGCTTCCTTGTGAGATTTATGAAGCTTAATGTTGCCTCCATAAAACTAGACAATCTACAGAATATGTTTTTGTAATGAAGTAGGTATATCTGTATTTCATTTAGTAGTCAGGCTCTCTTGCAAGGCTTCAGTAGTCAACCATCTAAGACTGATTTTCCTTTCTCCCCCCAGGTTACTTAGCTCTTTATTTCTCAAATTTTATTTGATTATCTACAGAACACCCAGACATGTGGAATGATTGTGGATGGGATACATGGTGCTAAAATTCCATCTCACAATTTACAGTCACATTGATATTTCCCAATCTGGTTGAATTACATCTTTTGTACTCATCATTTAAAATCTCCTGGGCATTGGAAAACTATAATGGAGCTCTAATTATATGTCTTAATATAAGTTGCCAGTAAGAACATCATCCTAAGTCAGACTGATCAAGATCTTGGAAGCAGACAAATCTCACCATCCCATAGCTTACTGCTGTCATTTCTTACTAGACTGTGAACAATTTTGAAAAAGCTCAGGGTTCTGTGTCTGATAGCAACTTGTGCCAATTGGCAGGATTTGGGTTTTTTTTTCCTCTTGGTATGTGAGTCTGTGGTAAGAAAAAAATTTAAAAAAAAAAGAAAAAAACCCGAAATCTAAAAGCATCTTTCACTGTGTGCTACAGCAAGCTAGACCAGCAGCAGGGTGCTTCTTGATGCCAGTTATTTTGTTTGTTTTATCTCCATAGGGAAAAAAAAAAAAGAAAGCTAACTCTATTGTTTAAATCATAGAATTATAAAGGTTGGAAAAGACCTCTAATATCAAGTCCAACCATCACCTAGCACTACCACGACTGTTAAACCCCGTTCCCAACTGCCACATCTACACATTTTTTTGAACCCCTCCAGGGATGGGGACTCCACCACCTCCTTGGGCAGCCTGTTCCAGTGCCTCACCACTCTGTCAGTAAAGAATTTCTTCCTAATATTTAATCTAAATAAATACTACAGCTGATCCTAAAACAGAACACGCGTAGTATTTCAGGCATCACAGCTCTGCAGTGACATTGAAACAAAGCTAAGCAGGAAGGGCACACCAAAGAGTTTGGCTAATACACAGACTGGATGCCTAGCGAGGTCCAACACGGTCTATAGATCATTTGGAGTTGTATGAGCAGGGCACCAGCTGTTCTGCTGTCACCACCACTGGTGTCCCACCTGTTAGTGCCGCTGTCGCCTGCTCTGCTGCCATCATCTCGTTGCCTTGTGTCCTCTTCCAGTTGATCAGCTGAGCTTGTTTGGTCTGTATGAGCCAGTTGGTTTCCCCAGAAGATGTAATAACCAAACCCATTTGTTTTCTCTTAAAGAGCAGGTATCTCAACTGCCATGTATTTAACAGAGCAGCCTGTTTGCAGTATTCTATACAGGAGACTGAAATCAAATAATTCTTCATTTTTATCCATTCAAGTCAGACTAATACTTCACGTGCCTCCAAGTGGAAGGAATTCTAATAAAACAGCAAGATTTTTTTATCAGTTATTCTTAGTTTATACTGAAAATGACACACTCATATAGCTGTTAAGGACAATTCATTCCACCTCCTGTAGACTTAGGTTTGTGTCATTATTGAAGCTACTCAGAGATACACAGTATGGAATAAATACTCAACAGAAAAAAATGACAGAAATTATTCACAAATTTGATTTTGAAAATAATCAAACAAACAAACAAAAAAAGCCAGAGATGAAAAGTCACATTTGGATTTTTTTCAGTTGTATCAAATTTTCATTTTGAAAGTTTGTAGTTTATTTTAGCTTAGCATTGGAAATAGAAATATAAACATATAAATAAATATTGAAAATTAAAAACAGATTTTGAGAGTTTTCAAGAAAATCTTTCCATTGTTTTAAGGTGTTTTGATAATTTTGATATTTTCAAGTTTTATTCCAAAGTAGAATAAAGCAAAAATTTGAAAGTACTATATGTGGCAGGTACCACAAAAAGCAAAATAACATCAACTGCCTATTAGTAGCTGCATACAGTTAGCAGCTAGGGTGGTGACTTTGAATATGGAAAGCTGTCATCATTTCTGGATTCAAAATATCTTGATTTATTGAAGTCTTGCTTTCCTTGGTATGGTACTGTCTGTGAAGGGCTTCCTAGAGCAATAATCTCAGATCCTCCCTTATGGTCTCTGATTTTCACATTTTCTCAGATATACCCTTTTCTCTGCTGCTATCTCATCAGTATGGTTTGAGTTGAAAGGACCTGAAAGATCATCTAGTTCCAACCTCCTGCCATGGGCAGAGACACCTCCCACTAGGGCAGGTTGCTCAGAGTCCCATTCAACCTGGTCTTGAACAGTTCCAGGGATGGGTCATCCACAGCCTCCCAGGGCAACCTGTTCCAGTGTCTCATCACACTCACAGTGAAGAACTTATTCCTTATATTTAATCTTAATCTACCCTGTTTCAATTCAAAGTCATTATCCCTTGCCTTATCACGACAAGCCTTTATGAAATGTCCCTCTCCAGCATTCTTGTAGGTCCCCTTTAAGTACTGAAAGGCAATAATGTCTTGGAACCTTCTCTTCTCTGGGCTTAAATAACCCAGTTCTCTCAGCCTGTCCTCACAGGAGAGATGTTCCAGCCTTCTGATCATCTCTGTGGCCTCCTCTGGCCTGGTTCCAACAGGTCAATGTCTGTCCTGTGCTGGGGACTCCAAAGCTGGCCCCAGCACTGCAGGGTGGGTATCACCAGAGACCCAGCAGAGGTACAGAATCACCTTCCTCAGCCTGCTGACCACACTGGTTTTGATGCAGCCCAAGATACAGCTGGCTCTCTGGGCTCTGAGCATACTTGCCAGGTCAGGTTCTGCTTCTCATCAACTCTAATAGGACTCTAATTCTGGTTACTGTTCTGCTCAGACCATTTTTCATCAAACTCCAGCTATTTAGCATCCTGAAGACCTTTCTGTCTGTCAGATGGTTTTAAGAATGGCAAACATTAAAACGTATTTGGAAAAATAAACAGAGTTACTGTAGTGAGCCTCATTTCCTCAGAAGACCAGTCTATAAACAAAACACTTATTGGTCAACTCTATGGTCCTGTCCTGTTTTAATCTGTCATCTGCAAGTGCTAGTAATATTGGTATTGTATAACTTTAGTATGTTATTATCCATAATAAACCCTTCCACGTTATTCTTGCAGTGACATGTAGAGTGTTTTCCCACATGATTTGCCAAGAATGGGATTGACATGTGGCTGTGCTTTGTCTTTGCTGTTGGTTATTGAATCTCAGCTGCTTTGTAGGCTGAAAGCTGAACTTCCATAATTTCTGTATGGGTTTGGATGGCTTGTCTCCCTCTTTCTTATGAATATTGATAGAGGTTGAGATATTGATTGTTCTTTCACAGTATCTGAAGTATCTCAGAATATTTTTCTCAAGAGACACTACTAGCACCCTAGGAATGGTGAGGTACTTTTGGGTACTCAGGATCAGATTTAGCCATTTAGGCATAAACTAATGTAAATACTGACTGTGCTATTGTGTCATTCTACAAGCCACACACAGAGATTTGTTCAGTCACATACTTTGCAGTAGACAATTTTTTTAAAAAATAATATATCTGAGCCATATTTTCCTTTCCATACTTCTAATCAATTCTTTTTGTGTCCTGGAGTTAGTACATCTTTTCACATGACACATATATTTTGATTGGTCATTTACATTATCCTTGTGTTAAGCTGTGCTCTTCCAAATACCTTTGTAAGACACTTGGTAGACTACAGGCATGGTAATCATTAGTCTGTTATCAGCCATATTCTCTAATACACCTCCCAGCAGTTGCACAGATACAATTATTATAGTACTTAGTTTTATTCCTTGATAGTTCTTGATAAGACAAGAATAAATGGCCTTAAGTTGCACCAGAGGAAGTGTAGGTTGGATACTAGGAAAAGCTTCTTCATCAAAAGGTTTATCAGACATTATAACAGGCTGCCCAAGGAGGTGGTGGAGTCACCATCCCTGGACGTGGTTTAGGGGTGGACTTGGTAGTGTTGGGTAATGATTCGCCTTGATGATCTTAAAGGTCTTTTCCTAGCAAAATCATTTTATGAGTCTATGATTCTGTTTTGGAAGCTATATTAGGCTACAAGTCAAACTTTCAAAGGGTTAAAGGTTGATGAGACAAGTACCTTCTGTGATTTATTAATGAAAATTTTGAGTATGAAAATATTAATGAAAAGATCCTGGGGAGAACTTCTTGATCATACTCAGTTTTTACCTACTACATAGGTCTCTGAAAGCACTTGCAATTCAGTGTACTTTAATATTGGCTACAACAGTTTTAATTAGATAAAGGCTTCATAATGTCCCTAGGTTTGTTTGTCATATCCTTTATTTCCTAGCTCTTGAGAGGCAGCGTATCTCCATTTGCTATTTTCGTTAGTCACTTCCACTTAGATGAAGTTGTATCACTACTGTTTATGAATACCAGTTGTGGTAAAAAAATATAATTATTTAGCACTTTGAAACCTGCCAAAAATTGACGCAGACTCTAGAGAAACTCTGGAATAAAAACCATTGATATTAGCTCATGCAACTAGACTAAAGGGACACCTAAAACTGAAAAAAAACTGTTCCATTGGAACAGGTTTTATTGCTGCTAACCCATAGAATAGAGATTACATTAGGGATAGACTCTTATATAATGTTTTCAGCCTCTGAACTTAAATCTCTCTCCAAATATATGCAGAACTTTCTTCTTTACAGTGTGTAAATGGTGTGAAGAAAACACAAGACCCCCTCCAAAAGAGGAAGTTTTACCATCACCATTTTGCAGCCCATCTACTGCCTCATGTACAGATTGGATGACTTATCAAATGCTGTAGGGAGGACAGCAGCACCTAGAAATTAAATCTTCCTGTCCAGAGTCATGATTTACTGATTTTTATTTTTAATCCTCTCTCCCTTCCACAGTGCTCTATGAAGACAAATAAGAGTTACTGTACAGTTTTTGAGGAGTAATCTGAAATACAGAAAAGTGAAGTTGTTTCTGAAGGTGCAGCAGCCTCAGTTTAGGTATTCTGTGTTGCAACAGCTTTAAGAGGTTGGCAGCATCTGTATATTAAGGAGTAGGCCCAGAAGAAGTGTGAGTGCTCAGAAAACAAAACAGAGAGAGAAGATCTTGATAAGAAAACAATGAACCCGATTCTAATCAAACTTAATAGATATTAGGCAACCATCTCCTTTCAGCATCTTTGAGAAGCTGAACAGCACACCCAAAGAAACAAAAAACTTGTGTTAAGGGGGAAGAGAAAAAAGAGAACCCTGAGAATTCACACCAGCTGATGGCAAGTATGGAAATTGGGTGATAATATAAGGAAGCTGGTTTCCTTCAATCTCCTATATAGTGCGCCTTCAGAGGGTGGTTTGGAGTTTCAAAGACATACTTTGCAAAAGCTCATCCTTCTTCCTATACAGGGAGCCATGAACAAAATGCTTCCTAATCTAGGCACCCAAAAAACAGGAGCCTGAAGGTAATTTTGAACAGTCCTTTTACTTTCAAGCTATAGAGGCCAGTCAACACTGCAGCAATAGGTGCATTTCTAGGGAGGCTGTGGATGGAAGTTCTGCCTCTCATTGCTGTGAAAGTACGTTCTGATGCGTCTTTAGTTAGATGTGTTCTGGGGAGCATGTCTTCTGAGGAGTGGCTGAGGGAACAGGGGTTGTTTAATCTGGAGAAGAGAAGGCTGAGAGGAGATGTTATTGCTCTCTACAACTACCTGAGAGGAGGTTGGAGTGAGGTGGGGGGTTGGTCTCTTCTACCAGCTTACTAGCAATAGGAGAGCAAATGGGCTTAAGTTGCATTGGGGGGGTGTCAATTGCATATTAGGAAAAATTTCTTTACTAAAAGAGTAGCAAAGCATTGGAACAGGCTGCCCAGGGAGGTGGTGGAGTCGCCATCCCTGGAGGGATGTAAAAAATGTGTAGATGTGGCACCTGGGGACATGGTTTAATGGTCATGGTAATGTTGAGTGTTGGTTGGACTTGATGATCTTAGAGGTCTTTTCCAACCTTAATGATTCTATGATTTGTTGCACACAAGAGGGAATTGGTTAAGGTTATAAATTCTGAAGGTAGTTTATTTTAAATCAAGATCTCTATAATTTAAGGAGGGCTAAAAACACATAGATGGAGTCATGGACCTTGCCTCTGTCATATAACACTGAGAATTTGTAAACAAGTGATGCAGTGTTTTGAAGATGTGAAACTTCATGCAAGGGTTTAATAGCAGAATATCCAAGAGAGTTGTAACTTCAAAATTTAATCTTGCATGAATATTTACTAATGACTTATTTTTCAAAGGCAAAGTTGCAGCAAAGATGTAGTGGACTCCTTTGGATCATATATTTTTCTATGGTTGTGTTATATTACCAATGAGAAAGTATCAGTTATTCCCAAAGGAAAGTGAGGTGTGATTGGTGATACTGCCCCATTCTGTTGCATGAAAAAGCTTATTGACAAAATCTTGGTTTTTTTAAAGGGAGCCAGCTATAAGTTAACCTAAATGACTTTGAACCCAAAGCCACCCATGGCATCAGCCCTTGCTCATTAGCAACTCATCACCTTCTTCTGGTTGCTTAATAGGTTCTGTTTTCATCTGTAATGACTTTAGTGTGCTTGATTATGGAAATCTGGAAGCTGGCTTTCTGAAAGTGGTCTGTCAAATGCTGATACACATTTCTTCCTGTGCTAGCACTACAAGTTTATTTCTTATATCCATTTAATATGGATGTGCCATGTCATCTGCACTTCTTTACTGGGTTTACCTAGAAGATGTTAGAAGGGAGTCTTGTGTATTGCTGGCTTATAAAGCGGAGATAGTAATGTTCCCCTTGATAAAGCCCTCTTTCAGCTTCCACTGAATTTAGAGCCACTTCTTAAAGCAAAAAAAAAAGCAGGCATATTCTGAATTTCACCAGCTTGGACTAAGAGAACTGTAAGCCCTCAGCATACTGTTCAATACTGCATCCACTTTTTGTTTGCTCCCATTTGGTAGACTAATTGGGGTATTTATTTTAGGAAAGGATTTTTTAGAAAAGTGTCTGAAAGTCTGGTCTAAAACTCTGGAGGCAGTGGACTATTATTTAAATTTCACTTAATTGTGACTTTGACTTGAACTGATTTGAAGGCATGTGTCTTTGTCTCCCTCAAAATGCACTTCTAGATGTTTACCACTGTGACATTGAGGTTTTTATGGTGCTCTGAAGTGCTTCAGAGGAAATGGAGAGTGTTTTAATACTGCTGATTTACTCTTTCAGGTCTGCAGTAATTTCCTTACTGCCTAATTATAAGGCTTGGTTTAATTTACTCTACACATAATGTTTACTGATGCACATATGGTGCCATATTTCAGGAAACTCTGCTCACATCAGGTAGTTTTGTATAAGGCTACAGCATGTAACATTTTCAACAAATTAAGGGAACTTTGATCTGCTACATAATATTCATGATGGATTATTTTTTTTCTGCTGAAATACAAAGTGTAGTAGCCATACCTGGTTTTACTTTGTGAAATAGGGATTTGTTTTTTACTTTTTTTTTTTGTAACTGAATGAAATTGTGAGCACAGAGGTTTGGCCTCTCAAAGTGGCTTGTAAGGAATTATGAGGCAAAACTCGGTGACAGCTATATGGTGTTAGGATAGATTACCACACATAGTTTGTCTATTATTCCTCAAATAATGAGTCTTCATAAAAGCTCGTGTATTTCAACATTTCTTTGTACTCACTCCAGGAACTTTAGAAGATGCCTAGCTCTCTAATCACTGCAGAGAAAAAAGTCTGGGGTTTTAAAAAACTGCTTTTAATGAGAGATGCTGCAGATGTGGGAGAAGCTCAATGGAAGTGTATAAAGTTATTACTCAGAAAAATCCCTAAACCAACCAAATAACTAAAAACCAAGAAATTTCTGTTGATGATAGCTTTACATAAAGAAGCTTTCACTGTTCAATAACATCAGCTAGAGAATGACCTGTAGTCACATCAGCTAAAGAAACTTCTAGAAGCTTGGGTTTGTAAAGACAGCTTCACATTTTGGTGTGTGTTATCAAAAAATGCAGCAGCATGAGGTAGGGAGCACTCTAAGTGTAGAGGAAACATAGTCCTTCTCCTAAGACTTCTATAATTATGTCCTCCTAATGAATTTATGAGCAATGGCAAAGTACATAGAATTTAGTTTCCAAATGGTATTTCAAAATCGCAGTTGTTTCTCAATATTAATTTTGTTCAGTAATGCTATTTCTAAAATATTATAAAATGTCTTCAATGTTATTTTTTAGTTGTTATTGAGCAACCAAAGATAAAAAAAAATGTTTGTGAGATTTTCTTTGTAGAAATTCTATGAAAAATTACTGTGAAGGAGTAGAAAACAAAAGAATAAAACCAAAACAAGAATAAAACCAACAAGACCCCAAACAAAGAAACTGCTTTCAAGTGAAGTTACTATGCTTCTCATAGTGAGGATAACTCAGGGTTTTCACAGACAACTTCCTTTGCATTTGTGACCAAATATCTATTTAACCTCCCCAGAACAGTTTTGTTGCCAATTTTTTTTCTTATTTACTGTATTTATAAAAAAAAAAAAATAATGCTCCAAAGCCACTCTACTCAATTTAAATATCATTTTAACAGTGCCTGAGACAATATGTGAAGATACACAATGTGTTGTGGTTCTCAGTTGTTTAATCCATGATTTTTATTCTTGCTCATTACCCTTGTCTTTGTCACACTTCTTTTGCATCAGAGCCTCTAGGCGTGCAGTCTTAGTGACATTTTTTGACACTTTACAGTCCTCCTCAGTGTTCACAAGGGTATTTATCAAAGTACTATCCCTTTTCTTCTCTGCTGGGGTAACCTACAATCTTTCCCTCCTTCATTCTCACATATAACATCCTCTTCTGCAGCTTCATCCTTCCATGTTCTCCTTGTCACAGCTCTGCCCTCCCCAGCCATACAGAATGTGAAAATTAACTGCTACCTTTCACTTTTGGAATATTTTGACCTTGCTGTGCATTCCACTGCCTCTTCAAGTCCCTACCTGTATTTCTGTGATGCTTTTCCAATGTATTTTGAGTGTAATCTCTGTACTGTCCTCTGCCTTTTAATGCCCTGTATCATTCTTCATTGACAGAAGTAATATTTGATACTATCCCAGCACTCCAATCAGCACTGGGATTTTATTGTTCTATGCAGACATGAAGTAAGACAGAGCTCTTGCCCTGATAACATTCATATGTTTGGGGGGTATGAGGATGCCTGTCCCCCAAGCTTAGAAGCTTTTCTCTGTTTTGATATAACTGCATCAATGTTGTTATCAAGCCTGAGGCTTGTTCTTGCCTTTCTTATTTTTTTGAAAAGGCACTCTAAAATTTCTATATCAACAATATACTATTTTGAGGAATCCTTTGTAGTGATCTAGAATTAGGAGTAATTTTTGTGTCTTATGGTTCTTCAAATTTCTGGTCAAAAATTGTCACCTCAGGTTGCTTTCCATTAGTAATTTAACCCCCAGTCTTTTCCTGTCTAGGGAAGCTTCTTTTTAGGGGGAAGAAAGCTCATACACACACACAAAAAAAATATATATGAAGTATTATGATCAATCTTTGAAACAGCTTTTCTTGCTGAGTTTTTATCTTAAGCTCAAATCTTAAATAACCTTATGTAGTATGTTCCAGAAATCTGTAGTTTGGGTGTCCAAGTGTGATATTTGCTTTAAATATTAATCTTTTTACTGCTTAAACTATCAAGGTATAACTGATGGCACTAGTATCCACTTCCCTCAGTCGACCATTTTTTGGTCACATCTTCATGGGTTGTGTTGTGTGCAGAATTAACTGAGACTTTCTATTTAGCACTATACTGCAGTACCTTCTTCTGGTCACTGCCTTATTCTCCAGAACTCAATTTCACAGCATATTGGAGGAGATACACTTTAACTGCAGTGGAGAAGGCTTTATTTTCATCTCTTTCAATTCGATTAATACCTGTTTGGGAGTGCTCTGTAGCTGCAAACTGTTGGCTACAGCGTGTAATGCACATTAAAAAGAAAAAGGTGAATAAGGTGCTCCTTGGTAAACTTTTGTTACAGGTAGCTTCATACTGCCAGTTTTTATAAAGTTTAACAATCTGTTAGAGTCGTTAATCTCCTGCTGTGACTTTACCTTCTAGTGTTGGGATTAGACATTTAATTCTCTACTAGACTATAAGTAGCACTGAGATGTTTTGGTTCTCAAATTGTTGTATACCCGTGGAAAACATCATTTCAGTGGGCAGTTTAACCTCTTTGAGCTCAATTATGGCTGTGAGCTGACAATGATAAACCAGCCCTAAATAGTGTTTAGGACAGTAGAACATGATGCTATCAAAACCAGCAACTGACTCTGTGCCCCATAAACTGACTAAATTGACTGAACTGGAAAGACATAAAATCTGCCTTGTGGTACAGCATTCATGTTTTAAAAAATATCTGCAGATCTTGTTTTCTTTTTATATCTTTCTGCTGGTCTGGCAAACATTCTTTTAGCTACATGTTAATTAATAATTCATTTTGTCATGGAGAAAACTTTAAGCAAGATCCTTATTTAATGTGCTTTCTCCTCAAACAAAGGGAGGCTGACGTGGTGGAAAGTACCCACACTTTGAAGTCACCTCTAATTAAAAATTCAGTGTGTGGGGTGGAAAAAAACCCTAAAGCATTATCTTGTGAGTAATAGTTTGTCATAATATTTACATCAAGGTAAATTAAAGCATTGGAAACACATTCATTAATATACATATGGGTGTAAGATCTCATGTTGCTTCTAGAAGAAGATGGGACCTGTTTTTGCCAGGTGTTTTATGACAATTTAAATTCAAGTCACAAGCTTCTCCCATTCTCTTCTGAACTGTTGTTGGTTGTATGGAACAGTAAAATATCTGGATGCATGAGCCATCACTTTGGTTGGACACTGTGGCAGTGTGCAGAGGAACATACAAGATTAGTTTTCCAGTAGTTATTTACCTTGATGAATAGCCCTAATTGGATCGAATAAACTGGTAATGCTGAGCTAATACTTTTAAATGTCTTGTCTTGTGCAATTAATATTACCTTGTCATGTCTGCATTTCAGCTATTGGATAATGTCTTATGTTCCTACGCCTGTCTCACCTAACAAATGATTTTGTCAAGTCATTTTTTTATAGCCTGTGGTGATGGATAGCAAAATTCGTGGTCTCCTGCATATATAAAACCCCTTAACTCTACCTTTCAACTTCAGTGCAAGGGCATCCTAAAACTCAGATAACCAATTTCTAAAGAAATTATGATGCGTGTTTACGTGAGGGATTTGAAATGTGCTACGGACAGCTATGATTAACACAGCATAGGGAAATGTAATTTGTTAATCTTGTATTTATTAAAGCTGTGACAGTCAGAATTCTTTTTTTTTTTTTTTTGCAACTCTGAACTGCAGAAGGCAACATGCAGTTACCACTAGAACCAAGATATCCCTTTTAGTCATTCATTTTTATTCAGCTATAACCCTAAAGTATATTTACAGTGGTAAACCCCAAATTGCCAGTTAGCTATTGCTCTTGCTGTCCTTTTTATGGATTTCTAGTATTTGGTTGTAGACTGAAGGTCTTTAATAACAATGAAAATAAGCTGTGTACTCAAACAACCTGAGACTTTTCTTACAGGTCCGTGGGGCATATTGTTATAATCTATAATACCACATTAACCTTGATTAAAAATTGAATTTCTTGTTCATTGAACACAACACTTTGAAACAGATACATCCTTATGGGCTTATATAAGCAGAAAAAATGTCAGTATTCATTTAACATTGGAAATAGCTTTTTCAGTTCAGTGGATGGTAGGTTTTGTTGATAATGGCACTGAACTGAGAAAGTGGATTTTTTTTTTTTTTTAAGGTTTTTCCTTGAGAATGAGATAGAAACCACATGGGATTTTTAAAAGCTTTGGGTGGTGTTCTGGATGTGCCACCATTTGGCATAGTTTGGTCCAGTGCCCTTCAAAAAGTCACCTGTAGGTAGTGAAGAAAGACATCTGACTTGGGAGTGGAGCTTCTCAGGAAGTGTTGGGAGATGGAATCTGCAGAGGGTCATCAAATGTGAGATGAACCCTGTCTATCAGTGTCCCTCTCTTAATGCTGGCTAGAGA
>NW_008598014.1:0-64296 GCF_000691845.1 Merops nubicus | reverse complement strand
AAAGACTGATATACCTGCAGAATGCTGTGCTGGAGCACTGGTCTCTGACACATCTTAGTGTATTTTTTTCTCTTTTTTTGCAATGCTTTGATTTACTTGGAGCAATATTAGTGCTTATCATTGTGTTGTACCTATGAAAACTACTCATGGATCAGTGTCTCACTGTATAAGATGCTGTGCAAACAGACCCAAAGGACAGATACTTTCCAGGTAGAATTTGAGTGGAATTGTTTTATAAGGGGCATTAAGAATTACTGTTCTTAACACATTGGTTGCTTCAGTTGTAATAGAAGTAAAGGGAATACCCCATGTGAACACACATGCTATTTTTCTTTGCTTGTTTTTACTGTGGCACTCAGGGTTGAATGGGAATATTCAAAGTTAGTTTTCTCCTTATTCTAATAAAGCTGAAAACAGCAAATGCATCTTGGATCATCTATTTACAATGCCTAACAATATACCAGTTTTCAGTATGATTTGGGTGTTTTGGTGACACCTTTTCTAGCCAGAGCTTCCTTGTCTGTACTACAAAATAAATTACCTTTCCTGATGTTTGCTCTAACTAAAACTGCATGATTTAAGGAGACTAATGGCTAGCCAGACTTCCAAGCTGAATAGCTCTCAGAGTGTTCTGTTCTGAATTCCCAGTTTTTCATTCTTAACAACCAAAAAACTGGAGAAAACATGCTAAAAATTTTCCTGTTCCATACCTCTATAAAGTAATCAAGTTTCCAGGAAGAATTACTTAAGATTTCAGTCATCTTTCTGGCTGTCTTTCAAATGTTAGTGAAGTTTGATGTTAATTAGTGGTTATTAGCAAGTTAGACAAGAAGTTAGTGACATCTTTCTTACAGTAATATTGTTTCAAACAGATGTTTTTGTGAAATAACAGGTGTTTAATCTTCAGTAACTTGTAGGGTGTATTTCCTTTTGGAATAAATTGTAACCTGTTTTCTAATCCACCTGGAAAATGATTAGAAAGGTTTTTTGTTTGTACCTGTTAGATATAGTTGAAAAAGACTACGAAGCACAAGCCATGTGCTCAATGAAATACAAATCAGTGCAGGAATTAGAGAAGGCTTAGAAATATTCAGGCTAATATTTTTTAATAGTTGCTTAAAGTTAAGCTCCTTAATCCATACTTGGCCTGTAAGTGAGCTGAACTGATTTTTAAAGTGGTGTGCAGCTTTCAATTCTCTTCAATTTCAATTCTCTTTCAATTCTATGGATCCATTCAGTCCAGCAGGATTAGATGTATGTCAGCATGAATCTCAAGAGGGTTTTGCAGGCCTGTAAGTGCTTGATATTTGTAAGTTTGATATTTGTGTGATATGTAACTCAGAGGAAAGGAAAAAGCCCAAGCTCCCATACAGCGGTGTGAGATGTGGCACATCAACCTTTAGATAGAAGTAGCCACTGAGTATTATGAATATATATGTTGATAATTCTTTTATTTACTGCCCTGCTCTCTTTTGTCCCAGCTACGGAAGGCAGTAATGGATCACATATCGGATTCATTCCTGGAGACCAATGTCCCTTTGCTGGTTCTCATCGAGGCTGCAAAAAGTGGTAACGAGAAAGAAGTGAAGGAGTATGCTCAGGTCTTCCGTGAACATGCCAACAAGCTGGTGGAGGTAAGTGACCTTATTGACACAGCTAGTTTTCCAGGAGAGGCAAGAAAAATTTAATATGGGCTGAAATTTTACAGGTAGTATTTCTGTAATACAGGTTTCAGGTTTTGGTCAACTTTACCCTGGTGATTGCCCAGCAGATGTCTGGATGACTGGCAGAATGGAGCACATGCTGTATTTGAGTAGTTCATTAAAGCAATGAAACATGTTAAAAATGGTGTTTCCAGTATTTTAGCAGATGTTATAAGCAACAAGAAGTAAATTTCAGTTCAGCTTTATTAACAGTACAATAGATCTTAGTGTCTAAGTAAAAAGCCAAATAGGTGCTTCACAGTAGTGTGTCTGGTACTGGCCAAAGGCTGCTCTAGACTTGAGCTTGTCAGTCTGAACTAACATAGGGAAAAGGACATGAAAAAATGCATAGCCTTAAGACCATACTTACTCAGAAAGGTCTGTATTACACATGCACACGTGTATATATAGTATCTTCTCTTTCTGAAGAGATGTGCTCTGTAAAGTCAACAAATGATGGTTTCAGTTCTTCAGGGATGATAGTGAAATAGCTCTGTTCTACCATAACGAGTGTAAAACTCAAATTTAGTTACTGATTTTGAACAGTTATTTTTAGGTAACTCACCAATAAAACAATGATGATAGTAACAATAGATGTCTTGACCATAATATTTTTATTCCATTTAGGTTTTCAGAACTATTAGAAACAGATCCTTAATTGATTCTTCTATGTTTCTGACATCTAGTACAGGCCTGTGGGTTCATCTCTAATTTTTTCCAAGGATGGGTTCTTTTACATGGATCTTAGTGTCTTATCTCTAAGAATTCTTTCTGGTTTGGGCAATAAAATATCTTGAAGAAATTAACTTCTAATGCAAGTGTAATTTTGAAACTCAAATTTCAGGTTCAGACTGCACAAGAAAATAAATATTTGGAGTAGATTTATGTTCCTTATGCACTGGATTTTTGCACTTAAAACAGTTTCATAGTTTTTACTTAATGATGCACAATGGCATCTTAGCAGATGGGCTTCCATGGTTTTGTGGGTCAAGTATTTTGCAAATAGTAAAATGTAGTTTAAAGATGAGACATCATCAAGTGACTATGAAATGCAAGATCCTTTCCTAGGCAGAGGGCCAAAATTGCTTGCTAATATATGCAAACACAGTTCCACCAAAGTATGTGGAGTTGCACTTGCTTATGCTAGAGGAATTTGGCACTGCAAATCCAATGCTGTGAAAAGTCTAGGATATTAATCATTAATTTTAAAATCGGAATCTGAATTTCTTGGATGTCTTGCCAAGCTCAATAGAAAGTCTATCAAAAGGTCAGGAAAAATAACCCCTGTTTTAATACTTCTTCATGTAAAAGCGACTTTTTACCATTCTGAGGAGAAAAAATGCATATCTGGATATTTGATGAATACAAATGACAACATTTTCTTTGCATAGTCAATACACTTTCAGAAATACACGCTGTAAGAGTGAGGCTTCTGCAAGTTAACTTTCTTTAATAGTCCATATTACAGAATGCTTAATTCTTCTTTTAAGAGCTGTTTTCATTATTTATGTATTTTCCCTGCCTCTTATCATAACACTTTGTCTTTTGCATTTCACTTGACTTGCTATGATATGCCTCGTTTGAGAACAATAACTGTGAGGATGAAGTCTCATTTTTTTTTCATAGACAGTCACTGACAACCACTTTTGTCTATGAGTTGTTGGAAACCCAGAGTAAGGTGTCATACCATGAAACATGAGGCTTTTTATCTGTGATACCTATGTTCAGAAGCCTTCTTCTCTTGGGCTTCCTCCAGGGTCCAAGGAGGCAGAGCATCTCAAGAATGAGACTCAGCTTAACGATGACATAAATCATCCAAAATTATTCATTGTCATATGGATACTTGAAGTAAAAAATAACTATATAAATAAAACAGAACAGAATTTAGATGGTACCATTCCAGGCTTGGATGGCTAACTCTTTCTTCAAATCAACACTCAACAACCATCTTTCAGATCTGGCTTCTGAAACTGAAGTTAGAGGACTGATGGTGACTTTCCTAGTCATGATCTTTATCTCATAAATCCCTTTAATGTTTCTAAAAAATTTATCTCCAATGATTGAAAGTCAGTAAATGCCTGAATTGTATTGCTGCCTTCAAATGTGACCTTGGGAAGTCATTTAATTTCTGTATCCAGGTACCTTCGTTTGGAGCATAAGGTTAATGACAGATAATTCTAATCCCTACCACACAAAGGCTCTTGACTGATAAATTGGCTCCGATGTATTCACTGCATCTATCAAAGTTCTGTGTGGCAGCCAATTAAATAATTTTTGTTATTCTGTTTAGTAAAGTTTCCTTGGTTTAACTGTTGGTCTTTGGAACTGTCTCTTGCAAAAATAAGTTATTAAATACAACCAGTGTTTGTGGGAGATGAAATCCAGCATCCAGCAAGCTCTTAAGAGCCATGATAGCAAGCTGTTTTGTTACTTTCAACAGGTAACATCAAAATGTTTAAAATTTAATGAAGAACTGTGAAAACTGTGATTATAGGGCCTTCTAGTTAAATTATTGGTTTGGATCAACCTTTTCATCCTCACAATGATGGAGAAAAGTCCAAGGGTTCTACTGCTGATATAAGTTTTTGAGGATTTTAATATTTTTGTGGGAGGACTTCACCATGTGGTGATCAGTGAACATTTACCAAAGTTAAACCCAGGCTTTATTCTTCCTTGAAACTTATTTCCAACAAAATTGGAACGAAGGGGAATTTTGTTCTTTAGCATGAACTGATGCAGCAAATTGAAAACTTGACTAGTAGAAGAACTGTGTTAGTCAATGGTTTATGGTGATTAAACCTTGAGGTAGTGCAAGCAAATCAATAGGATCACAAGGTTGTATGGTAATTTGTAGCAGGTGAAACCTAATAACAGCATTTTTTTTTTCCCTTTTATAGTCTTGTTGTCTGTTAGGCTTGCAGGACTCTAACTTTCTCCTGTCCATGTAATTGCCACTTTGAAGAGGATATTGGGGTAACTTTTGTGAGTTTAAGGGATTTGCTTTTATCTTCTACAACATCAAGGAAAAAAGCTCGTTTGGACTTTTCTGAGACACTGTGCAGGCTACCCTTCCTTTTCCAAGAACTGTATTATTTCTCAGTTCCCTAATTCAGATTGATTGCATGTTTTCCCATCATAATGTGGAAATGGGCATGCACACTGCAGACAGGAGGGGGAAAATAGCTACTAGCATGCACAGCACACAAAACAAGTAATTGGACTTGCTCAGTGGCCTCTGCTTCCTTGATTTTGGGATGAGAGGAGAGGGGGAGAAAAATGTTTAAGCAAATTTTACTGCGGTAGTAAATTTTACTACAGAATTTAATCTAGACTTAGCTCAGCACAGAACTAATACTCAACCCAGTCTATTTTTTTTTTCACTCCAGAAATATCTCTCAGTAAAGCACAGAGAGCATTTGGCCCATAGGGGACACAAAGTTAGTCTTTCTCTTAGGGAGTGAAGATCATCTGTGTATATCTGAAATGCACTTCAGATTACTGGAGCTCTGACAGTTTAGTGTGGCATTCTAGCTCTCTTTTAGGAGGTACTAATGATCTTCATAAGGAATATATAATGGTTTGTTTGTGCTTTTGTAAATATTATGTAGGGTCATGAACTGAGTTGGATTTTCATTTAAGACAAACAAAACCCAAAGTAACAAGCCTAAGAGGAAAAAAATTAGCTCATTTATTGCTGCAGCTTTAGTTCAAGGAACAAAAAGTGTTCCTACTGATACATTGCACAAATACTGTCCATACTTGCAATGTTCTATTCTTTAAGTGTGTATCACTGCATTATCAGAGCATACAACTAGCTGTTTGCTTCTGGTAATGGAGAAAGTGTCAATATTCTTTCACAGCTTCTGTATCCAACTTCCATCATGAAAAATTTATACATCCCTGGGTTTCTTTTTACAGACTGATCAGCTTTTATTTTCATATTTGTCTTTTTGTTGATATTAAGCTAGATAAGAAATAATATTTAGAAGCTAGTAATCCTTTGTTCTAATCAAGGAGTGTTAAGAAGGTCATAGATTAGTTTAATTCAAGTCCTTCAAGTTCAGAGATTTTATTTGAAATTCAAGCTGTGGGCTACCTCTGTGTCCTAGTGTTTCATCTGCTCATTCTAGTTTTAATTTCCATCTCAGGCCTTTCTTCCCTGCTTGGGCAACAGATGTTCTTAATTCCTAGTAAACATCATGAGTATATTGACAATAGCTAAAACCACGAGCCCAATTATCTGCAATGAGAGCATGAAAAGCTTGAACTCTTTCCATTTATTTCTGAGTCCCTGCTGCAGCCAGATCTACTTAGTCCATCTCTTCACCTTGGAGGTGTATATTTCTTAGAGGCAAAGTGAATTCAAAGTCTTTCAGGATAAAAACTTTCTGGTAATGGTATGTCATTGGTGAACTTTTCATGCTGGCTTCTTTACTTACATTAGCCACTGGATATTGGTAGTCCACTGGGATCTATGCCAGTTTCATCTGCTGGCTTCTAGATTAACACTGAAATACAATCAAATTACCCTCTAGAAAAAGTAAGGCACAGAAGTTCCTGCTGCTTTGTGACTTTTTGAACCTCATGTATACCTGTCCCTGAAGAAGATAGGTTATTAAAGGAGCTGAATAATCAGTGTCTACTATTCCAAGATTGCTTTTGCCCCAAAGCCATCTCTGCCTTAAGCAATATGGGTCCATCTCTGAGGCTTACAAAATCTGCTGTAGGAGCAAGCAGTTGCAGAGCCTGCCTGTGATCTGCAGGCTGCATCTTTAACATGGAGACATGGGTGAAATTATTTAATTTGGCAATGGAGAATTTGGCTACAGCAGATGCTGAAGGCCCTGGGTGCTGATCCCTCAACATTGCCCTTAGTTTTCTGGCGAGACTCAGGAATCCAGGATGGCTGAAAGGGGAAGGCGCTTTCTTATCTCATGGCTGCTTTGGCAATATGGTTCTGCTTCCAAAATTTCTTCCCACTAATAAACACCCAGGTAAACAAGCACACCAGAATTTATGAGACTGTTAATATTATCCTGAGTAATTATCTTGTATTCATTTGTCCCTTTCCTTTATTCTTAAATTGCTAAACTTCTACATCTCATAGCAACAAGAATAAGATTGAAGGATAATTTTATTTGTTCATACATTTATGTAATGTACATAATAAGCAAATGCTACATAAACTTAGCAACCTGTGGGTAATGATTCTTTTTTTTTTTCCTTCCCAGAAGGAGAATATAAGATTTAAAAAAAAAAGGCAGTAAATTGCTGCAGAATCTCCACGTCAACCTGAATGTGTCTCTGTCTTTGAAACTGTAGACATAAAGCCAGTGCTGTGCTGGTTCTGCTATCTGATTTCCTACAGGTCATCATTCATTAGCAAATGATTGTATTATGTGGTTTTACACACTGAAAAAATGCTGGAGGATTTTTAACAAATGACAGTGTGCTCTGGCCACTTCACTTCTTTTGCTGTAATTCTTTAACATATCTTTGCTTTGTATACTTTATTTGAATAAGTACCTTTTCTCCTCGCAGAAAAATTTATCCAGTATTTTCCAGTTAAATGATTTTTTTTTTACAGTAATTAACATTTAACCATGCTTATTTACAGCCTCTGTAAAACAGATGGAATCCAATTGCTCCCTTTTTAATCACTGAGTAATTTTTTTTTTTCCCTTTTTAATCACTGAGTAATTTTTTAAAAATTATTTTCCTAGTAAGTAGCACCTGCTTAGTTAGGGGCTCACCTGCCCAGTCTGATCATGCTCCTGTGCTATGGGATTCATGTTGTACATTTTCCCAAAATAAAATGAGTCCTACATTCTCCACTATCCATTTATGTCTACTATCTCATACAGTCCAATTACACAATAGCCTATATGATTTAAAACTTGTTAATACTTCAATCAAGTGGTCTTGGAACCATTTTAACTGACTATGTAAATTATGGATTTAACTCCTAGCTACTTGTTTGACTTTGTAATCTTGGTACACTAAGATGCCATACAACATCTGGGCTGAAAATCATCCTCTAATTAGTCCATGGGAAGAGCTGCTTCGAAGGGAGTGAACCTGTTAGTGGAAGTGGCCCTCTGGAACTTAAATGTCCTTTTATTTTGAGCTTAAACACTTCTGATAGACACTGTTTTTATTTACAGCCGTTCCAATATGTAGAAGCTCCCAAATCAGATGTAAACCTTCCTTAACTGCTCTCTCATCAATGAGAGAAGTAAAACTAGTTGTTGGCACAGGCATTGCTCTCAAAATTGTGATGAATCCATGGCATCTGTGTGCTCACATGATGTAAAATTCCTACCTGTATGACTCCTTAGCCTACTCTCTTTAGCAGCTAGAATCAGTGCTGTCGGGTGTATAGTTTTATCTATCTTTGGGTTTTTTTAGGCTTCTATTTTTTCAATATTTCTTTTCACTAGGCAGGAAATATGAAAGTTTCTTTACTTAGCAGGTGAAATTTATTGCCATCGTTTTGCACTGACCAATCTATTTGGTTTTTTTGGCAATGTGGAAGAAAGTGATCTCTTACTCCCAGAAATTGATTGCAACTGGAAGTGGAAAGTTCATCAAGTCGTATTAACCTTTGAGAGAGGTTAATAAAAGATTATGATAACTGCCTGTCCTTCTGATAGTCATATGAGGTGTCTTGCTTTATTCATGTCATGTCCCTTCCCACTGACTATTCTGTCTATCAACTGGAAGAAGCATTTGTTAGAGCAGGTAGGGTGGTCTGGAATAAGCTGCACAGTTGTAGCTAAAAGGTCCAAAGCTTAATCTGAGCAAACCTATCTCATTAGACCAGCATGGTTAGGATATATCAGGTAGAAATAAAACCAGTGCCACAGCTGGCTGCTTCTAGCTTTCTTGTCTTTCAACCTGTTTCAGATGTAATAAAGTCACTGGAAAAGTTTTCAGGATGAACCTAGACTGAGGCTCCTTTGTTAGTGTTAACTTCCAGACTTGTGTTTTTAATATTCCACCTATCTACCCCAAATCTTTATTTTTATTCTCATGTCTTGTTTTATAAGTGTTTTATGTGTCTCAAGCCCTAACCATAACTGATGGTTTTCCCAGTTCCTTTCAAAAGGGTACTTCAACCTGTACTCTAGAAGCTGCATGTCTGGATTAATTTTTGCTACTCAAGACAGGGGAATAAAAGAAGGGAAGAAAGATGAGAAGTTATGCTGGTATTCCAAACTCACAACAAACTAGGAAATAACACAAATAGTTTATTTTGCTATAAAGAAAGGGAATTTGTTGTCCATGGTTTAGCCATTTCTAGCAAGCAGGACAGATATAGGAGGGGCTAGAACTATTTTTTGTATTTTTTGTCTTCTTAAGACAAAGTTCTATACTTTGAGTGCAAAGTACTTTCTGAGTAAACTGAAAAGAGCATTCACAAGAAAGTAGTGAGTCAGAAATAAAGTATTCAAATATGCTTAAGCAATCAGCAGAAGATGTCCAAGGAAAGGCCGTAGCAAAGGCTCCAGGGCAGGATGGCGTGTTTAATGATGGAGTTTTGAACTGATATTAAAGAAGAAATTGTAACCAAGAAATCTCATTATCTTGAACAGAAGTCATGGCAGCTTTTAAAATAAGAGTGCAGTCTAGATATATGTGGCAAAATTTCAAATATAGACCCCTGAGTAATAAAGCTTAATCCAGAACAAAGTATGCAAATGCAAAAAAACCAACATCATTTCCAGATACTGATATTGTAGGTACACTAGAATTGTGCAGGAGTGTCTGTGTTGCTTTAGCTTATGCAATGTGTGGATCATAATGTATCTTATCCTGTATTTTTTTCCTGTATCCAGGCAGATAGATTCTAACAAGTGTTATGATGGTTCATCCATCATAGGTATATCCTGCTGCTTCTACTACAGTGTCTTTTCAAAGTTCTCGTGGTCGAGAGGTACACTCATAAGTTCACCAGACTGTGTTTGATGGCACACACATCCATTTCACTCAGAATATTTACAGTATCCTGGTGTATTTATTATTTAGGAAGACCAAAACTCCTCTATTCTTTTCATTAGAAACCTTTCACTGATACTAAATCCATAATTGATTGCACCAAGTAACTTTTCCCTTCTGTACTAAGGTTTGTTACTCTATCTGTAATCTAAATATGGGTATTTCTTCCCTTTTTAGCCTTTAAAATTTGTTCTCTACCTTTCTTAAGAAGGACCTTTCTTATAATGAATCTGGTCTCAACACAGAGACGTTTGCAAGTTGTGATCCAGCAACTCCCTAACTTTAGGCTGTTAAATGAGATCCTTTGGTCTCTTCCTAAAAGCTGGGTTTGTGTTTGTTTTGTTTGGGGTTTTTTTCCCAAAATTTTAATTACCTGTGTGACTCATCTCTACACCAAATGTTTTTTTCCCAGCAATTTCACGAGTCTGTCTCTGTACAAACATAAAATGCTCTACTTGTTCTTAGCATTTACTAGATGGAAGCAATACCTGAAGGCATAGTGTTTTTTCGTTTTGCTTGAATAAAATCTTGTCACATCAGTATGTTTTGTATTGTTTCCTGGAATTCCAAGTGTTTTCAGTAATGAAATGCACATTTTGCTTAGGTTCAGTAACTGTTGTTACTGTTTTCACACCTGTAGTCTAAGCCTTGGAACGTCCTGTGTGGCTTTAAAAGATTTTTCTATCAAAATAGAACCTAGAGATAACTAGCAGGATCAGATAAACCGTGTCTTTGTTTCCCTCAGGATAGCTGTTACTTGGACAAAATTTACATCACTTACTGGAAACTTTTGCTACAGAATTGTATGAGGGACAAGGTTACAGAAATCAGAGTGATGCTATGAATGGACACAGAGCAGACTGGGAGGTCTACAGGGGGAAGAGAAAGTCTTAGGGTGAATGTTCAGTGAAGTTATTTGTGTTCTTGTAATGCTGCTCCAGCATGTCAAGCATGTGTGACACTACTTTTTTTTTTTTTAGTTTACACATTTATTTTTAATTTTTTTTTTTTTTTTTTACCAATGACAATCCATGGATTCAAAAAGAATATTCAACATTCCATGTAGCTATGGCTCTAGAAAGCAAATATTCTCAGTCGTAATTTTCCTAGGTAAAAACCTGAGCTCAGTTATGAAGAAGAGAAAAAGAAAAATCTGTAGTGCTTCAAACCTGATATACCACACTAGATAAACAGAATACTAAACTCATTCAGGAAATATCTAGATATTACTGAGTAATATACTATAATCCTAATAACAAGTTTTCTTAGTGTTTGAATATGTATTTATACATCAGTTTGGAGATAAATTAAAAAAAAAACAAAACCAAAACCACAACCAAGCACAACCACCTCGCTATTGTTAGAATAACATAACAAATGTATGGAATATATTTCAGTAGAAATTCCTTTCTAAGATATTGATAACAATAAAGGAAGACTGATTTCATGGCTTAGCATGAAAAGTCATTGGTTTTATTGTTTTATTTCCAAGCTGAAGTTTTTGAAAATAAAATAAAATAATTATATTTTCTTCAGACTTCCAGAAAGATTTTCCTATGGCCTAAGAATGAGCATGAGGAACTTCAGCCTGGGGGCAACTTAAAGAACTTAGAAGTCTCCAAGAAAAGGATTTTAGCATGAAAATGTAATTCAACAGTAAGTTTAGTTTCACAGTACACAGGTTATAAAACTTGTGTTTTGATGATCCTGAAGTGCTTCCAAGACTTAAGTTCAGGAAAAGAGATTCCATAAGCCTTAATCTCCTTAAAATATGTGATGCTTGAAAAGCACAAGATATAAGGGAGGAAAAGTCAGGATTTTATCAATGCCCATACTTCCTGCAGTCAAAAGGATTGCAGGATAGAGGTCTTGCTTCTAAGAGATGAGACACTTACAGGCTAGGGATATCACCCTAATGTCTGGGTCATTATATCTATGTGAGGAAAGTGGAGTCATTGCTTGATAAGAACCTTTTCTCCTAGATCCAAAAGCAGCACTGATGAGTGTCTCTTTGTAGTGTGAAATTCCACAGTTGTACCCTTGAAGGCACTAATTAAATGACTCAAGTATTTCTTGTACTTATTTTCATTACAAGTAAAATTCTTACCTATAGATAACACAGAATATGTAGCAGATCAGCTGCTACCTTTCCAACAAAACACATACTGTTCTATAGCTTAAAGGGATTTGTAAATTTTACCATGCCCAAGGAAGCAAGTTAAGAGCAGCCATAAGATCTTAAACCACTTTTTGTAACATGACTGGTAAGTCACATGACTATGCTTTTGTTGCAAAAATTGCTCTTGCCATAATGTCAGAAGAAAGATGAAGGCACTGAGCAATGTATATTAACAAAAGAATAAGGAAATATCCTTTAAAACCTACAGAAGATTTTAGAAAAGGGAGAGGGAAAATGAGAAAGAAGCAATAATGGTACATTATTTGACTTGGAGGGTAACTTCTGCTGTGGGATAATTATTCTTGCTGGGATGCCAATATATCTGAGTAGAGTTTATGTAGGAAAGGAAAAGAGCTGAGGCTTTGTGTTATCCCTCTCAGATGATAGCAATATCAAAGGACATCCCTGTTAACAAAAGAACATTTGGGGTATATTCTGTGGTTTCAGTTATAAAAATTGAAGCATGCACAACAAATGGTAAGAATAGTTGCTACTGACCTTACTTTTATAATATTATAGAGTATTAAATCTCTAATCGTACATAGTATTGAAACTAATAACAAAATTAACTTGTAAACAACTGGTTTAAAGAAAGTCCAACACTTAAATAACACAAGTAGGAAACTGTGACATTTCACATTCACAATCTCTACGAGAAAGCAAGAGGAGATGAAAACTGGCAGGTTGGGCTGCTCACAGGTATCTCAGTATTACTGTAGTCTTTGCCCATTTCATTGAGTAATGTTAAGTAGATAGGATGAATAAATCACTGGCAACCTTATACAAAAGGTTCTACATCAGTGCAAAATATTAATTATACTAATTTGTGACACATGATTTTCAAAAGCCTAACAGATAAAAGCATTAAGACCATAAATCATTAATTTAATCTGATTATTTTCAGTCAGTCTTTTATTTACTGTCTGCTCAATTAAAAACTGAGGTTAATGAATCTTTCAAATGTACTATAATATTCTAGTATTCATTATTTCCCTCCTCTACACCCCAGGTAAAAAATCTTTTTCTCCTCCTCGTCACTTTTTGGCTTAGAGAGGAACTTCTGAGTCACACCATATATTTTCATTTCTGAAAGTCGCTGATAGCAGTTTTCCCATCTGAAATGATGTACAGAGAATGAGATGGCAAAAAGCCAGAAAGCAGCAGGAGCTCTGGAGTGTAATCTGCAAGTACAGTTTTACCTTAAGCCTAACCTTACATCTTTCTGTTTTTGCCATATTTTTTTTTTTTTTTTGCAGAAGTTAGTTTCTTTCTCATCCCCATCGTGGCCAAAACTCATCTTTTACTTCAGTTTTATTTTTAGTAAAGCTCAGAATTCTGCTGAGAAACGTAGATGTCTTTCCCCAATTCTGAATTTGCTGATTTGCAAACAAGGTGTTATTTAAATAGACCCCAAATTAGTTGCACTCATCAGAATGATTCATCATCTTTATACAATAGAGTTACAAATACATAAACTTCATCCTCAATAATTTTGCTGAATATGATGCCATTCCTTGTTTACACCTGCCTGGTTTACCTTCATAAAGACTTTTCTCCTTTAAAGAAGAATTATTTCCCACAGCCTCAAAGCAGGAGAAGAACTACTTTTATTCCTTCTCATTTTAACAGAAATGTTTGGTATTTTGCAAGCCATAAATTACCATATAAAACTAGATGCTTGGTCGGTGTAAAAATGACGTCTTCTTCCATCTTCAGAGGTCCAAGGTCAGTCTCCATCAACCAGGTGTAGATCCAAGACTTCTGACTTGACAGAACTTAGAACTAAAGCAGCTCAGCTTGTCTTGGGATTTGGATGATGCCTTTTGCCTTAAACACCTTTTAGTGCTCAAGAGCACTGTCTTGCATCAGATTTTGTTGTTGAACTCAATGCTTTTTAAATTTAATCATTTATGTTATCTCCACTTTGTATGTGACATCCTAGAAGGTGAAATGATTTGCCTGGAGTGTGTTGGTGGACCTGGGGAAGATCTAGAATATGTAGCTGATCACTGTGATTTCTATCAGTGATTTATCAGTGCAGCCTTTGCACTCCTCATTCCAATTTCTGGATTTTAACTGTAAGATCTTTTTTATTTCAGCTGAGTTGTTATTTACATATCACTAAAATGGTAAACTAGATATAAGTGAGCAAAATGCTTCAAACATTTAGAAGCCATTAGATACAGCCTACACTTTATATAAGCCAGGAAAAGTAAACATAGTATACTTCTAGGATTAATTTCAAATAGCTAGAACCTTTCTAACATGCAAGATGAAATTAGTTCTGCCCAACTTTTGCCTTGGATTAGTTTTTTAGCTTTTTGCATGGTTGTCTATACCCTTTGGATTGTCACTGTGGAGAGAAGTACTTCTAAAAGGTGTTTCTTACCATACCAAAGTAGGGCTATCAGTCAAAATATGTGGGATGTACTGACTCTGAAGATACCTTTCTCTCTTGTGCAGCTTTTTAAGGATCCCTTTTTAGGGATCCACCTAACTTTTCGACAGTTAAGTAGTAATAAATTCCTTTTAGACAGGTAATGCTGAGTTGCATATGGTGAACCTCTATCTGCAATGACAAAAGTCATGTCTGGGGTAAAATATTTTTGACATGGAAGTCACTGCTACTGCCTGTTTTGTACTTGTAATTTTGCCCTCAGTTACTTGCAGTGAGGTTATGTTCTTGTAGTTACCTTCTTATGAAAGCCCAGAATGCTTCATGTGCATCAAATTCTTCCCTTGTAATAACACTATAATATCAAGTCTCTTGGAAAGTGAGATAACCAGTGGCACATGTTGATGCTCCCCTTAGACACATTTTCCACCTCATGCAAACTGAAGATACATTTCTGTAATATTTTCTTTCTAGCTGCAGCTAAAGAATAATATCCTGCAGCTACTGCTTGTGGTCGGGTGAATCTAACCTGTTTGAGCTCTCTGAGTTTATTTTAATCTGCAGTGTCTGTTAAAGATGCTTCTGTTTCCATCTTATGTGCATTGAAAACTGTCTTGCCTTTGAACTGTAACACAACAGATGGGACACAGTGCAGCTTGGCTGACCTCTGCTTTCAGCATTTAAATAGCTAAACTGATTTTATCACCATAAAATAAGCTTCCAAGAACTTCTTACTCTGTAGACCAAGCTAACAAGTGCCAGTTGCAATCCTGTAATTGCAAGAGGTGAGATGCCAGATCTCATAACAATTTCATGGGATTGGAAGATACTTCCATTGATTTCAATGAGAACCATAGGGGTGAAATGCCTGGAAAACTTACATTTTCCTGTAGGACAAGGAAGCCAAAATAACCTTGGTAGCAGTGCAGGTGAACTTTTAGTGTGTGTTTTGGAAGTCATACTCTTATTTTCCACTATTACTGAAATGAGATCAAGGCTTGCAACACTGAGTCCTGATAAACTGCGCTGAAAAGTGGTCAGCATGCTCCATCTCAAGGCTGTCAGTTTCTTCAGAAAGTTTCTTTATTAGTATCATTGTTCTGTTGTTTTCAGAGCTTGATGACTCCTTTTTTCCTATTATTTACCCTCCTTGTAGGTGGGATTGTAACATCATAGACTACCAGCTCTAAAGCTTTAGCAGACCACATTTTGTTTTTCTGCCAGAGGCTTCCTGGAGGAACTCAAGAATATCATCCCCTCAAGAAAAATAAACACTAAGTTTGTATATTTATTGTAATGGGAAGATTGGAAGAGAGCAGTTATTAAAGAGCAGTTAAAAAGGACACTTGCCCCATACACTTTGGCTTCTGGTAGCAGAATGAAGGTCTCATTAGCAACTTTTACCCTTTGTCAATGATTTTTTTCCTTTTTTAAAACTTTAACACTGATTATTATTACACCTTATGTCCAGGATTCATTTTTCATGCATGAATTTAGGCTCCATCCTTCCAGCTCCTATCCCATTTGTTGGGCTGAAGTGTGGATGCCTTTGAATCAACTCATGCTTAGGCAAACACTGACTGGGGTTTCAAATACTTAAAAAAAAATAAATTACATAAACCAATGGGCATATATTAAAAATATTTCACACATTATTTACAAATATGCAATGTTTATAGACTACTTGCTTTTAGAAACAAAATAATCTGAATGACTGAGATAACACAGCAAGACACTTGCATACTTGTTTCCTTTGGGCTGCTGTGACTATATCATGTGCTTTGTAGGGCCATTGTATCTGATTTTAGTTATTTTTTTTTTTCAATTATGCTAGCTACAAATGTTCTACACATAGTTACAGATGTAACTGTAGCTCTGTGATGATCTGCCAACACAGACATGTGAAAACTGATCTTCCTTTAGCAAATGTGAGCACACTGTTTAAGTCTAGTTCTAGATGGCTTTTTTTTTTTAGTGTTTTTCAAAGAAAAAGGACACAACAGCTTTATGCAATTAAATAATAAAGATGTCTTCCACCACAGTTATTATAGTAGGAAAGCAGAAATCTATATTTTCACTTATTCTTCCTGCTCTCTACAGGTTTTTCTGCACAGGTTTTAATACTTGTTTTCGTTCTTCCCGATTGCCTTTTCCTTCAGTAATATAATAAATAAAAACAAGCTCTTGTGTATTCTTCTTCATATCCTATACTGTAATTATGGCATTTTTGTTGTAATATTGATTTGGAGGGAAAAAAAGCCCATCTGCATTTCTGTGCATGAAGGAGAGGAAACATGAATCTTACAAAAGGGAATTATTTAATCTTTATTGAGATGATTTGCAGGAGAAAGAACATAGTGATTTATAATTCTGCTTTCATTTTAAAAGAAACTTTATTACAAAGTTAAGAATGCATGTATATTATCTATAATCTTCAAGAAGTTCTTGTGATGGAATTAAATTTCATGTTTGTACCTCATTCTGCAACTCTGTCAGACTTACTTGATAATTATGATGATTATTTTTTCATCTCAGTGTCTGTTTAAGAGAGTTTTTCATTGTGTTAGAAGACATTGAGGGCAGAGTTCTCTTAAACTCTTCTCTTGGTTTATATGAGATCCTGCACTTACCTAGTAGAGGAGAATCCTTGCAATGTAGGTGCAGGAAGCTGTCTGTAAAATAACTAAAATAAAAAACAAAACCTTTACAATCCTGCTTATATGCTCAATGCTATACAAACAGTGCCACAAAAGACTATCAAGAATGGTAAATCATCAGATCAAATTCTCTAAACATTCCATATTCTAACTTCTAAATCCTATCCAATTTCTAATCTGTAAATTCCAGAAATTTTCCAAGTTCTGTTATAGATCTAAATGGAAGGTGAGTCCAGGATTTCATTGCCAGAATGATCAGAAATCTTCTAGATTTAATTTTGAAGCTTTAGTTATTTTTTCCTCCCAAGCACTTAATGCATTTCTAAAATACTATTGTAGCTTTCCTATTTCCTCAGCCTCCATAGAAACTCATTGTAACTTTGTGGTCCACAATACTTTTTTTAATCATGTGACTGTTCTAAGCAAAATTTTTACAATGGTTTGTACTGACAACTTAATATATTCTTTTTAATTATCACTATTGATACTTATTTTTTTTCAACCTCTTTATCTGCTCCTGTGTCTTGGATGCTTTATCTCTGATCTGGTCTGGCTAATCCTTAAAACTGATTACATAAGGATGGCTCTTATGACAGATCATCATCTGTGCTATAATTCCTTACGATAGATCAGGCAATATAATTTCTATTTCTGCTTAATCTTTTCCATACTCTGCAGTTTCTTGGTCTGATGGACATTGAGGTAATCCATGTTCCTTTGGCAGTTCCTCAGAGTTAAATCCAAGCCTTTTGGCCTCATAGATACATGTATAACTCTGAATAAAAGAGGATCAAAGAGCTAATGCATGAGCTGAGACCATTCTTTAGCACTATAGATACAACATCTTTCTGAAAACAACCTTTTACATCCCTTGCTACAGGAATGAGTTAGATTTTAAGACAAGAAGGATCTATTGGGAGCACATGTATAATCTAACGGGGTGGGGACAATGTTCAATAACTTCTGGAAATCACTTAGTGCCTGGAGACATCTTGTAAGATTGTCTTCTTGAAAAGAAGGGCTTCTACCCAAAATACCATTTGTTGAGGTCAGCACAGGCAGAATGATGATGGCAGAAGCAAGGGGTACTTAATCTGAACTTTTTTTTTTTCCACCTCATTTTTTGGCTGTGCAGTTTCAAGTATTCTACAACATACTGACACGTATTTTGTCATGTCTGTAGCCTGAAAAATCTCAGGAATTCATAAAATGTCTGTGAAGCTCAAACTCTCAGGTAACTGATGATAATTGTTTGATAAATATACTTGTGTCTGTATTATGTGACTATATAAGGTTGAAAAATGGCAGGATGGTGGAGAAAAATGTCAATTCAGTGAAAAATTGGCAGAAAAGGGATCTCCATGGAAAAGACAGCTCGTTTTGTTAGTTATGACAGGCACTAATCTGAGCACTAAGAGAATAGCCTTGACAGAAAAGGCTGAAGATTGTAGGTGGCAGGTAAAATACTGAGTTGATTTGCATGGTAAGAGGTGCAGCCATTCTGAAACTGATGCAATTAATCCCTACAAATGAACACAAAGTCTTCTGAGCCATCTAAAAAAAAATATACATTGGGGATGTTAAATACAGAAATGCATACTGTATATTTACAAGTTTCAGTTACTCTGGGAAAATCTGAAATGAGAGAGAAGCTGGGTGAAATTCCTCATAAAAATGTTTTCCCAGAAAGAAATGCTGTTTTAAGCCAACATAAACTATTTCTGAAAGTTTATTGAATTTGGCCAATAGAAATATACTTGGTGTCAACCTGAAATAATTTTTTTTGTGATTAGTTTTCATTGCAGTCACTGAACAGAAAAAGAAATATTATTTAAACAGCTATATTTTTTTTGGCAGACATGTCACAAACGGATTGTCTGTCTGGCACAGTTTCTGTATTTTTATTCTCCTATTAGGAAATGTTTTCTATTTTATATTAGGAAATAATTTTGCTGAATCTGTCATATATAATTTTCATCCCTCACCCATGTATATATTTTACTTACCTAACAATAATGATCTGCAGGAAACATGCAAGGACAAATAAAGGTATTAAGAATATCTTTGATATTTTGTGGGAATTCTTGCATATTTTAGGAACTTGGGTGTGTTTCCTGCAGTAGTGTGTAATATCAAGCATAATGCCCTGACTAATTCCTGTTGGAACTGTTTTTTCTCAATCCCCTTCATTTTTGTTTAGTTAATATTGTTTAATATATTCTTCATTTCCTTCGTTAAATTATCAGGGTTGTTTTTTGTAAACAGCTGATATACTCCATTATGAAAGCCAAAAGGCTTTTCTAGAAAGACAAATGAAAGATTAGCTGTGAGTTTGATGAAAAATAACATATAGATATTAAAGAAAATAAAACTGATGTCAACACTGTATTTAATGCATACATTAGGGGAAAGAAATTACTATAACAGAATGATATGCCCTTGGTTGTTTCTTGGTGAAAACTTATTTTAAGGTGTTCAGTGAGCCACAGTTGGCCAGAAACAGAGAAAACATTAAAAGGAAACAATTTATAATGTTCCATTTCTTATGTTTTTCTTTCTTTTTACTTTGAAGTCAATGGACACAATCTATAATTTGAGACAGAAAGGAAATCCTGCAAAGATGTATTTTACATATGCTGAAGGAATGGATTATCTTTATTTAATAGAAAAAAAAAAAATAAATTAATCTAATGTTATAGCAACCAGAAAAAGTGTATATGTTAGAGTTTCTAAATCCTGTAGCAGTTTAATGCAGGTTCATACGGGACTCTAGACATAAAGGATGATGTGTAATTCTGTCTTTAATTGAACTCAGTTTTGCTAGATGTTGGAGAAATACAGCAATAAATTAAAAAAAAAAAACTGATTTTTGTTTTCCTTTTCCTCTTTGAAGTATAAATAAATGGGTATAGTTGCTTTGATTTTTCAAGAACTAGAATTTCCTTGCATTGGTACTTTTAAGTGCGTTAGCCTGAGTTTTACCAACGGATGACTGTGTTTTATTTAGAACTCCATTTGAAGGAGGTTCTGAATTATATGTAATTGGCTGTATTTTGGTTCAGAACAAAAACTTCTCTTGTTTTTCACTGAATCTTTAAGGTTTTTATGCATAGTGTTAAAATCTCAGTAGAAAGGTGGCAAGTGTTAGTGTTTGTAGCCCGGTGGTTAACAGAGGTTAAAGTTTTGGGTTTGTACACCTTCAGGCAAAGAATGGAAAGAGTTCTAGATGTCTAAAAATTAAGTTGTTGTACAAAGATGGGACTATATGGCTGTTGGGAAGGTGGAATGGGACAGGATGTGTATTCTCACCTCTTGGAAGATGCAAGCCTTTAGTGCAGAGGTTTTTCCCTTGGTTCACTCGTTTGTGCTGTGGGAGCAAAAACAGCTTGAGATTCTGTAAAGTTAGTTTCTTGCAAAGTGCTCTGAAATCCTGAAGTTTTGGCCACTAATGCTGAATTAAAAACCTGTGTTTGTTTGGTTACAGAAAGCAATAATAGCCTAGCTGAGATCTGAGAGCCTAAGTAAGAATAGCGTTCTAGACATTAAATGAGTGGATAAATATGGAGAAAAAAATATCTTTTAACTATACAGTTTTTTATTTGTCTAGAGCAGCTAAGTTTCAAATTTTTGACATTATAGACAGAAGCTGAGCCTTCACTGTTCCTCCCTCCAAACTTTCATAGCCCTTCAGAACCACCTGATGTGTTGAACTAACTTGGAAAAAATAGTGTAGCAGAAAAAAAACCATGATACTTATTGTTGCTATTGTTGCTTTGATACTTATTATTTTGCCTTTGTCAGTACTTCTCCAAATTTAGACCAGTTAATTATACATTATCTACCTCTTTACAGTGGACTTGAGGTTTTAGCTTGTTAAAGAAGAGAACTGCTTGACAGCAGCAGCTGTGCTATCAGTGAATATTAAGGAAGATGATTATCTTAGGTAATTTGAAAACAGCCTGTGTGCCAGCAGTCTGGAGAAGAAACCTCTAGTCCCACAAATCCTCACAAATTGCTCTGAAGTTTGATAGAATAGTTATTATTTGGGTTGGGTAGGATTTTTTTTTTTAAATTGTCTTGTCCACTGTATAAAGGAAAGAGTTTCCCTCAGAAGAGCTGAGAAAACAAGAGAGTTTCTGTAGTTAATAAATAACCAGCTTCTATTATGCCAATTAAATGCTAGGCAGCTTGTAATAGGTAGAGTCTTAGGGAGCTGCTTGAAGCTTGTGTTAGTGTTCACAAAGATGATCTGAGGGCTGGAACACCTCACCTACAAGGACAAGCTGAGAGAGTTGGGGTTGTTCAGCCTGAAGAAGAGAAGGCTCTGGAGAGACCTTATTGTGACCTTCCAGTGTCTGAAGGAGGCCTATGACAAAGGCCTTCCTCTGTGGAGGGACTTTATACAAGGGCTTGTAGTGATAGAAGAGGAATAAAGGGTTCAAACTGGAAAAGGGGAGATTTAGATTCAATGTAAGGAATAAGTTCTTCACTTTGAAGGTGGTGAGACGAGGTCCCAGGTTGCCGAGGGAAGCTGTGGATGCTCCATCCCTGCATATGTTCAAGGCCAGGTTGCATGGGACTTTGAGCAACCTGCTCTAGTGGGGGTTGGAACTAGATGATCTTTAAGGTTACTTCCAACAAAAACCATTCTATGATTCTATTTGTTCTGCCTCCACCAATGCTTAGGGAGCTGTCTGGAAGCCTGTGGTCTAATATACTGGCTCTTGTCTGGAATGCAGGCACATCAGTCAGTCTGTGGCTGCTCATTAGGTTGGTTTTGGGAGTGATTCGTTTTGCTTTTCTCCACTTTGATACCACTGTGGTAGGGACTAACTACTGCTTACACTCTGACCTAGACATGCAAGGAACTGTATGGGTCTCGTGGAGGTGAGAGCACAGAAGTGCAAGTAAGGATTGTCAACTTTTGCTATTGTATAGTCACCTTACATATACTGAGATGAACACAGAGCCATTTTTTACCCCAAAAAGAAAAGCAGTACTTCCCTATAGGCCATTTAGGAATACAAGAGTGCAGTTCAAATGTGAAGAACATCTCACTAAGGCTAATGAGTGACTCTGAAAATGGATAAAAATGCTTCAGAATACTTTGGAATCTTTCATGAAAGTACTGTAAGCTTTCACAGGTATATATGGGCATCTTTTTTCAATTCCAATTTCCACAGTGTTTCTCAGGAGAAAGAATTGTCCCTTGAACACTCCCAGCAGCGTATTTGGCATTTGCATGAAGACTGCAGGGTAGACTTCAATTATACTGCATAAATCCAGAGTAAGAACCCAAGTTCAGTCCAGTATGTCTAATTATACCAGTGCAGATGAATGCAGTATCTGCCCTATATTCTATTTAGGATTTTCAAAAGATTTATTCTTAACTGGCATGCTCATTTGAATGTCAGTGTCAAATGTCAGTTTGAGTGTTAAATGTTAGTTTGTCTGCTGTTTGAATTTAGGTTCCTTTAGTTCCTGTAGATGAAACTGGAATTTCTCAGCCTGTTGAAGCAGTGTAGGGTTTCTTCCCTTCCCTAACTCGTGTGAATTCAAATAGAACATTTTAAAATATGAAATATAGAAATGTATATATATGAAATATAGAAAGTCAAGACTTTCAACTTGACTGTGTTTGTGTTTAAACCATTCTCTTGAAATGACATTGATAGATTAAATGTAAATCACCTCTGTCTTGCCTTCTCAAACAGAATGCTTGCCTAAACTAGGAATAACACAACATGGAAATCAGCTGTTCTGTGAACTTCTAAAATGAGTAGAGCTGATCTTCAGTACACCGGTGTTTTCTCAACATGTGTTCTATTCAAACATCCTCAGCACAAGTCCCTTTACCATTAATTATGTTAGGGTTTGACAGCTAGGAAAAGACATTTCAAGAATTTTTGTTCCATACTGATACACTGAAAATTAGTTTTTCTTCAAAATTTTCATAATCAAAATATCCTGAACAGCTGCATGAATATCTGTGTCTCTCTGTGTGTTAGGTTGGGTTTTCTTTTTTGTAATTTTAGCAGGTGAACATGCATTGCAGCAACATATTCACAGCCTAATTTGAATGGGACTTCTGTGTTACTACACAATTATGTATGATTTGACATTGTTTCTTGATGTGTTTCTTAAGAGTGTAGTGTGAACGTTAGTATAATAGGTAGCTGGTAATAGCTTGCAAAATATTTGATTGTCATTCTCTCAGGAAATGTATTTTCTCAGACAAGAGCTGCCTAGGGTGGGTTATGTTTCCATTGGCACAGAAATGGAGTTGGTTTCCTTCTGTTTATGCAAATAAATGTTTTCAACAGCTATTATCCTCAAACTACTGAGCTGATTCCTCCTGTCACTTGTCCTGATTTCAATCAGGATTAATTCTACTGAAGTTGATGACTATATAATGCTATAAATATAGAAAGAAAAGGTTCAATGATTTGATAGCAAATTCAGATTATTTTTTTAAGAAAATTAGAGTAAAAACTGGTAACAAAAGTTCTTAGCAATGGAAAAAGTGCAACACGTGTAGCCATTTGGGAATCACTATCTCAGAGATGCAACCTCATCATAGGCTTGCTTCAGCTGCACACTGTCAGGCCACTTTTGCCATTCCTTCCCTTGCCCTTTCATCATGGCAACTGTCAAGGGGCTTAAAGACCTAAAAGAAAATTGTAATGGAAATAAAATAAGAATTAAAATAAATAAAATAGTAGATTCCTAGCAGTGGAAAAAAAAAAATGTATGTATATATATAACAATTGAAGCGAGAAATACCTGACTCTTTGGCTTATTGTTATTCTGGCTTCATTTTAATGCAGTTTCTTCCTGTTCAATATCAGTTTATAAAACTGTGTTACATGTTCACTGACCCTCGATAGCTGAACAAATCCCAGTGTGCAGCCAGATTAATAAATTCCAGTTTGGAGTAGTACAAATATATGCTAATGTCTGTTCAGCATGTTTGTAATAAATTAACCATTAGAAGGATGCCAGTTAAAAGAATAAAATGACATAGGAACAATGTGGGTTTGGACTACATCACTCATTATTGCTGGTAGCAATGATATCTTTTTTTAATATAAACTACAACATGTTCTTTGGTCAACCAATCATGTCTTTTTAATGCCAGTGAAAGAATAGCTTTTGTGATCAGTTGCCACATTTAGAAAATCCTATTTTACTTACCTCTTCCTATACATTGACATAACAGTGACAGTTCTACATAGAGTCCCATAAGCCTTATGGACTTCTCTTGTACACGTTGCTCTGTTTTCACTTCTCTATATTTACTACCATTTATGTGTCATTGGTGGATTGATTGCAGAATTAATTTCTACCTTGGTTTGTCCAAGCTACAAATTTATTAACCAAAGAATGTGTTATATGAGCCAAGGCTGGTGCAAATCACTGACGTGATTTGCTGTAAGTGGAACAAAGCCTCTGTACATCAGTTAGGGATCTTCAGCTTTGTTGAATGGATTGAATGAAGAGTCTTGGTCATTCGATGTTCGAGCTGGCAAGATTTGTATTTCTGCTTCAGAATTCGTGTCACTGATTGAAATGTTGAATGTGATCTGCAGTTCTTTACTGTGCTGGTACTTTATTGTGTTTATAGCTGCACTTGAACCCCCTCTATCTCTTCCTCTCACACACAATTTAAAGAATTTCTATTTAAATTTAACTAACACGGTTTAATGTATTCAGGGCTTCTGTTGGTGTTTCTTACTGAGAACAGGAGTTGATTTTCAAACAGAATTGACTTGACTATGGTCTGTTTTAAATAACATCTGTGATCAACATTTTTATCATTATATTTGCATTATTTGAGAGTCTAAGATATGCAGCCATCTGAGTAGAGACAGCAACAATAAAGCATTAAGCAGTTCAGAGGAACCAGCATGTCAACCATTCTGAAGATAACTTGCCAGAGAAAGAAAAATCCTTCAAATATATTATTTTTTTTTCCTTTGGTCTTCCAAGTGCATAAAGATACTGTAAGAGCCTGAGTAATATGTGGAAATTTCATTTACAAGAAGAATTGTTTAGACTCGACCCTTTGTGGTGGTGTTTCAAGTAAAGAAATGCACATGTGGAAAAGTATGAAAGGGTGTGGAAAAAGTATGAAAGGATGTCAAAAGTTCTTCTGGCTAAAAACATCACCCGCACTGATGTAGGATGCCTCTCAATAGATCTCATTTTAAGTTTTTTTTTGTTTGTATTTTTTTATGACACTAAATTTCTGTGGATTTATTGTAAGTATATCAAGATAGTTCTAATGGATGCAAATAGCCTGACTGCTGTGCAGTAAATAAATGGATTTTTTTCCCTTGTTCTCTTCATTCACAGTGTAATAGCTCAGATCCAGATTTTAGCTAACAGTGAGTCTGTAACTGAGAAACATGCAGAGGAAAGAAAAATGGGAGGTTATTGTTTAGGTTTTTGGTGGGTTTTTAGTTCTTGCTGTCATTACTCCATCTTTTAATATTTATTTGAATGAGCTCTGAGCACAGATTGCTGCACACTCATTGCAGTTTCTCTAGTAAATCTGACCTTGTCACACGCTATTGCTATTTGTTTTACCTAATTAAATGTTTCATGTACAGGAATAGAAATCCATAAAACTAGGATCAAAGCAAACTCCTGAGACTAAGTGAAACAAACATCTGTCAGGAAGGGTTTAGGTATAGCTGATCCTGCCTTCAGACAGGAGCATCCTCTGTCAAGTTTTCTTTTGTCTCCAATTTCCATGACTCGTAGTAATATACTAATATTGGTGTAGTGAAACAGATGTTCCTGTGGTAGCTACTCTTCTGATGAATCTAATCAAAGCTAGCCAAAATATTCCCAATGTTAAAAGAAACTTGTTTAGCCTACTCCTAATGTATGTAGGAAGGTGTTATTCCCTATCTGCTCCACAGATAGGCAATCTATAGGTTAAAAAAAAAAAAAGTTAGCATCCATCACCTTATCTGGACATATTCATGGGTGCAATCACTGCTTCTCAAAACAGCATAGAATAGGCCTGAGAGGAGACTTAATAATGCTCCATTTTGTTGTGCGTGTCCTTGTGCTTCCTTTGGTTTTCATTTTTTTTCCTTTTCCCAGATGATATCTCAGAGATCATTTAATCTCAAGGCAGATCTTGGAAAAGTGAATGATGACCTGTAGTGTATGGATAGCTTCCTAATCAACATGGGGGAAAAATGTATTCTCATAATGCATCCACTCACCTGTGGTTAATTTTCAAGGTGATTCACTGAAAAGTTCTTACAGAAACAAGAAACCAACATGTTGAAGCAACTCCTTGGCCCAGCCTAAGGTTTCACATGTCCAGTGTGATATTTAAAGTGTTTGTTTCAGGGTCAGGAGTCCCTATAGAATCATATTAAACCATCTTCTTCTCCAAACCAGTCATCTTGTAACCGATGCAACCCCTCAGGAACACAGTAACTCTCCTGATTCCTAGGAAAGGTTTTTCAGTTGTGCAACTTTTGTTGCAGTTTTGTAGGAAGAAGTAATATCTTTTAATAGACAAGCAGCTCTTTAAACACTAGACTTTATGGATCCTGATTTCATCCAGATTTCTGTTTTGTGGTCAAGTGGCAGATCCAGCTGTGGAGCTTTTCCTACAGAACTTATGAAATCTCTTTAGTGAGACATAAAGAGGTTGATAAGGTCTGTGTCCTCAAAACAGTTGCCTGTTTTCACTGAGACTTATCTATTACTTGGAATTAAATTAACCAAAAGCTCAAATAATTATTAAGGTGGTTTGGTGGAGAGACTCTCTGCAGCTCTATCGTGGACCCACTGGCCACAGGCTTTGAACTAGCAGTTTGCAAAGGAGCCCAAACACATACTGATATTACCATTAAATCTAATAGCAGAGACAATGGACTTACTATACTGATCTCTGCATGCCAAGAGGACTATAAACAAAAGCTAAGCCAATTAAAGCTCTCTATCTAGAGTCCTATTTAAGTTTTTTTATATCAGTTTTGATTTCTTAGTTATAAGTTTGTTTCCATTTTATGTTTAAGGCTAAAATGTCCCGTGAAGAGCTCTTAGTATCACACAATCACAGAATCATAGGGGTTGGAAGGGACCTCCAGAAATCAGCCAAAGAATCACCTAGAGCAGGCTGCCCAGCATTATGTCCAGGCAGGTTTGGAATCCGTCCAGAGAATGAGACTCCACAACCTCTCTGGGCAGCCTGTTCCAGAGCTCTGTCACCCTCACAGGAAAGAAGTTTTTCTTCATGTTCAAATGGAACCTCATGGGTTCCAGGTTGTGCCCATTGCCCCTTGTCCTGTCCCCAGGCACCACTGAAAAGAGTCTGGCCCCATCCTCTTGACTCCCACCCTCTAGATATTTGCAGTAATTGATAAGATCCCCTCTCAGTCTTTTCTTTTCCAAGTTAAAAATCCCCATAAAAAGTCCTTATTAAAAAATGTCTGTGTATGAGCTGATTTCATATGACAGTTTTATTTTTTGGGAAGTCAGAGCCAGGAACAGCACTCTAATACACAGGAAATAATCCCAGTTTTGTTCAATTAGTTTGGGATATTTATGAGTTAATGATAATCCTTTTTAAAAGGTAATCAGCTTTCAGGCGTAGAACTGCAAATGTGTGAGAACTGGAATAAATGCAGGATTTGAGTCAGAATATCAGTTTGTAACCAGATAAACCATATGACTGAGTTTACAACTAAGAGGAACATTTCCTCATTGTTACTATAACAAAAACAAACTTCTATGGAAAAAAAAAATCCTGTAAGAATGCAATCTTAAACTAAGACAAAATATAATTTGAGGATATGAATTCCAGCTCACTGAACAGCTAATTCTTCTGTGGAGGTTTTGGTGGGGTTGTATGTTCCCCTTTCAGAGGAGGAGAGAGAACTAAATATAAATGTGGGGTTTTTTTCACCTCATTGTCCTTCACTTACCTGTAAGAACAGGTCAAGATACAAGGTTTCTCACTGCCATCTCTTTGGGGCACATTTTTTTAATAGCTAAAACTCTGCTGGGGATTGCGTTTACAGTTGAGAAAGGTGGAGGAGTGTGTGCAAATGCTCAGGTCTGCATCTTGGCTGTGGGTAGCTTACAGGTGTAAATGCAGCTGCTGTTAAACTATGTAAGTCCTCTCTCTGTTTCTAATACAAAAAGCATGGATATGCAGCAATAGGACAAAAAGGGAGTAATTGACTGAGTAGTGTTTATAATACAGAAATGGGAGAATACCTTTTTTTATCCACGTATTGTTTTTCTGTTGAATATTCTGGGTCTTTGTTTCCTGGTGTCAGACACTCATATTCTAAAAAAAAAACTCCAAACCCACAAAGCTCACCAAAAAACAATCATAAATATGACTTTTCCAAGACAGGGAATGTGTTAGCAGGAGAAACGGCTAGTAAGCAGATGAGTACCAACTAAATTATATTTTCAGCCAATATGAGCTCTCTCTACTGCAGGGTTAAAGCATATGGACAAGAGGAACAGAAAAGGAATATATAGTTCTGTTGCCCTGTCTACACATTCTCTTTCTGGGCAGATGACATCATTTTGCATTACTGTTGAACCATTACTAAATTATTACTTTATAGACTATTATTGCACAAAAATTGGATCCATGTAAAATCCATCTTTCTCTGAATGTGACTTTGTAAGCCTTTAAATTATTAGTTGAAATCAAAATCTCATCACTCACCCTTATGAAGCCAGACATGGTATTTTACAAGGTTTTCTCTGTGAGCAAGAGGACTAATAGGTATTTCTTAAAAGAAAAAAATAAAATTGCATTCTACATGCCCTCTACCATGATAATCTAAGATTTCTTTCACAGTAGCAATCTTCCTTCTCATGCCACACCTACAGTATTTCCTCTGCTCCTTATAATCACCTTATCATATACACCTTATGATGGTGTATCACATGTCCACTTTTCTGTCTCCAGTTTCCATCTACACCCATATTCTTTCATCTCCATTAATTTCCTCGTTCTGTTTTCAAAGTCCCCTTCTGTGTTTCCTCTCTGTTTCCTTTGATGGCTGGACAAATGCAGCATGAGCTGTGTCTGGGTAAGCAGTTGTGCTGACCAGTGCTTCCAAGCTATCAAGTCAGCCAGACAGAGCAAAAAGCTGAATTCTCCCTCAGTGGGACATGGATCTTGACATACATGTGGGCTTTCATGTCATTTAGGGGGTGAGCAGCACACTGGTGACAAATCTTAACCTTGCCTCGAAGGCAGGGTCGTGGATGAAGCACCAGCACTAGAGGTACATCCCTCCTTACTGATAACAAAGTGTTATTTATACAGACAGCAGTGCAGGGTAGCTGAGTGACTACTCCTGCATACCAGATTTTAAGGCTTTCATGTGAACAAGTTGCTGCTGGATGCTTATAGAGAGTTTAAAGGTGTCCTCACCTGTGCTCTCCCTAGCAGCTGCAATAGACTGTTGTACAATTCTTTCTTTGTCTGCTCAACTTCAGCCCTAAATGTCACAGAATCTTAGAATAGTTTGGGTTGGAAGGGAGCTTAAAGGTCATCTAGTCCGACCCCCCTGCCATGGGGAAGGGACATCTTAAAGTAGGTCAGGTTGCGCAGAGTCCCATCCAACCTGACCTGGAATGTTTCCAGGCATCATCTACCACCTCTCTGGACAACCTGTTCCAGTTCTTCACCACCCTCACAAGGAATAACTTCTTCTTTAGATCCAATCTAAATCTCCTCTCTTTCAGTTCAAAGCCATTACCCCTTGTCCTATGACTACAAGACCTTGTAAAAGGTCTCTCCCAAGCTTTCCTGCAGTCTACTTTTTCATACTGGAAGGCCACAATAAGGTCTCCCTAGAGCCTTCTCCTCTCCAGGCTGAACCCCAACTCTCTCAGATGATTCTCACAGCAGAGAGCTTCCAGCCCTCAAATAATTTTTTTTGGCCCTGCTCCAACAGGTCTATGCCTGTCCTGTGCTGAGGACTCCAGAGCTGGACCCAGCATTTCAGGTGGGCTCTCACCAGGGTGGAGCAGAAGGGCAGAATCCCCTCCCTCAGCCTGCTGACCATGCTGCTTTGGACACAGCACAGGATGTGATTAGCTTTCTGGGCTGAGTGCACATTGCCAGCTCACACCCAGCTTTTCACCCACCAGCACCCCAAGTCCTTCTCCACAGGGCTTCATCCCCCAGCCTGAATTGACACCAGGGTTTGCCCCAGCCCATGTGCAGGGCTTTGTACTTGACCTTGTTGAACCTCATGAGGTTCGCACAGGCCTACTTCTCAAGCTTGTCCAGGTCCCTCTTGATGGCCTCCTGTCCCTTGGGTGTGTTTACTGCACCACTCAGCTTGGTGTCATCTGCAAACCTGCTGAGGTTGCACTCAATCCCACTGTCAATGTAACTGATGAAGATATTAAACAGTACTGGTCCCAATATGGACTGCTGAGGGACACCGCTCCTCACTGATGTCCATCTGGATGTTGAGCTGTTGACATTCTGGATATGACCATCCAAGTAATTCATTGTCTATTGAACAGTCTGCCCATCAAATCCATATTTCTCCAATTTAGAGAGAAGGGTGCTGAGGGGGAACTGCATCAAAAGCCTTACAGAAGTCCAAAGAGATGGACCTATAGCTCTTTCCTTGCCCACTGATGTAGTCACTCCAACACAGAAGGCCACTTGATTGGTCAGGCAGGACCCTTGCCCTTCGTGAAGCCATGCTGGCTGTCTTGAATCATCTTTCTTCCCTTCATGTACCTTAGCATGGCTTCTGAGCAGGATCTGTTCCATCTTCTTCTCAGGCACAGAGGTGAGACTGACGGGCTGGTAGTTCCCAGGATCCTCCTTTCTACTCTTTTAAAAATGGGTGCAATGTTTCCTTTTCTCCAGTCACCAGGGCCTTCACTGGACTGCCAGGACTTTTCAAATATCAGGGAGAGTGGCTGGGCAACTGCATCAACCAGCTCCCTCTGGGAAGACTCTGGGATGCATCTCATCAGATTCCATAGACACCCCCCCCCCCCCCATATATATATATTCAGGTTCCTCCAATGGTCACAGACCTGATCTTCTCTTACAGTGGAAAGGACTTTGCTCCCAGTTCCTGCCTCATTGTCCATCCTCTTGGGATGTATAGAAAGAGAGGTTGCCAGTGAAGACAGGCAAAAAAGTACCTCAGCCTTCTTGTCCATTGTTACCAGTTCTCCAATCTTGCCCACCAGCAGGAGCACGCTTTCTTTGACCTTCTTTTTCTTTCTGATGTACCTCCAGAAGCCTTTGTTGTTATTCTTTGTGTCTTTTGCCAAGTTAAGCTCCCTCTGCATTGATCAACTCACTGAAACTGGATCTATTGAGCTTGCAAGTTAGGTTTCTTTAGGGATCAGTAATTATAATTGGAGGTTTCTTTATACCCTGGAGTGTCTGATATCACACTATGTTAATATCTTCAAAGCTTCTGTTACTACGATGAACTTTTTTGTGTTCCTACCACAGTCCCCTGTTTTTCTTTAACAGTTGTTAAAATATAGCTTCCTGGTAATGTTTAATTACTGTCAGACATGCATCCCTCTACTGCTGGGGGAAGTTGTCAAGATTGTTTTATGGGATCAACTCATACACATTGCAAATCTTATTTCACAGGGCACCAACTGCCCTCTTGCCCCTTCAGCATTTCAGTATACATTGGTCATAATTAATTATGAGTTTTAATAGCAATGGCCTTGGTTGCAGATTGACCAGGAAGAATTAATACACAAACACCCTGAATGTCTTCCTTGTTTGTTAGTATACCAAACCAAGAAATTCTTTTGGCCATCTTGCATGCTTTGGAGCATCACAACAGTTGCTGTTAGTTAAAGATTCTGTTGTCTGACATTTCAGAGACGTTGCTACAGTTTTTAGTGTTCTTCTGTGTTCTTTGTTCACATTTTTTTTCAGTATAAATAGACAGGTATGGAAGGATGGTGAAAGAAAGCTTTTACCTATTGTCAAATTAAATAGAAAAATAACCTGATCCTGCTAACAGAGGTAAAAGAGACTGAGATTGGTCACTCATCAACTTACACAGAAGGAGCTCTTGTAGCTGGACATTTTACATTTGCTTTCTGTGAAAGGAAGAAAATACATGTATGCCATTGCAATGTAAAATGCATTTATACCTGTAGCTCAGAAAGTCAGTAAATAGAATTAACCGATACCAGCTGTACTACCTAGTCCAAGTAGCTGTGTTAGCTGTGTAGTTTAGAAGAGGTTATCTGCTTCCTGGCCCCCTGAATAGATAAGCAGAGAACAGACTCCCTGCAGCTTTAAAAGTTTCTTTCTTGTAGGAGAAAGACTTGCTGCATGTCATCAGCCCAATGTTGCATTGCTTAAGACCACTTAAAATTAAGGTAGGAGTCTGGCCTTAACTGTGTTCTTAAGACTAAGTCCTGCTCTTCTTCTTGTTTTACTGCAGCTGTTTGCTGTTTACATCTTCAGCAATGGATGCACATGTACACAGAGAAAGTTCAGAAATTATATTCATGTAGTGAGCAAATCCTTGAAGGGAGAGATCCCACGTATCTGAAGCCAAGTGCCCTGCTGCGTTTCCCAACTCCTGTGGCAGAGAACCTCAGGAGAGAAGCCCTTTTCTGTTGTCCCCATCTCCCTCTCTGCTAGCCAGCTGGGGTGCATATGGGCTCACCACCACTACTGACTATCAATTCATGGTATTCCAGCTGAGTGCCTCAGAACCACACTTATGAAAATGAGAAAGGCTCTTCTGTAGTTCCTTAGGGAGTTTTGTGACAAAGCAGGAAGCATTTCTCTTGGTTTCAGCTCTGGGAATCAAACTCTACATCCACTTTTCTAAAGTCCTTGAATTTCAAGCTATTTAGAGATATGGTGGAGCACAAAACCCCTAACAGATATATGTGTAGACTTTTCAGTTTTGGAACTGGGTGAGTGAAACAGCTCTGAGCTGAGGGTGCAGGCTGGGCTGGGCTCCACTCAAAATGCCCAGCAGCATTGCTTGAATAATTTTACAAATGAAACTTAAGAGGTTTCCAGGATTATTTTCTTAGGTGTAAATAGGAAAAGTGCTCTGAAACAATCCCCCGCCTTTTCTATAAACAATTTGCTTTCCCCTGTTTTCTGTAGAATGCTTGAGCTGATCCTGCTGAGAAATCACAATGACCTGGAAAGGGGGTCTATAATCACATATGCACATTAGCATCGTATCCCTCTCAGTTTAGTAGGACTTTACACCTCAGTAGGAGGGTTCCTGTGCTTGCAATCAGGCACATTTGTCACAGTTGGGGCTCATCAGTGTAGAGTAAAAACTTGACCTATTTCAGGAAGAAAAAGCTGTTTGGTCAAACTCTATCTAGAAAGAGAAAGGAAATAATAGAGTGAGTATTTAATCCTACTGAATATGTTTTATATTCATATCTTAAATCATTATTATTCTCTAATATTAAAAGTAAAGGATCAGACATAACACAATACCCTTTTCTTGTGTTCTTTACTGACAGTTCTATTACTGGACATGGTTTATTTTTTATTTTCAGTTGTGAAAATAGTGAAGTAGAAGGATTTTCCAAGTTGTTTCATTTTTGATTTTGCTTCTATTCCATCCAATAGGCAATAATTGTGGCATGTACTGGAATGATCCTTGAAAACGGAGGAGATTCAGCTTGCATTAGTAACACTCAAATTAAATTGTCCAAAGCTAGGATTTTTGCATTTTGGGTGCGTTTTGGTTGCTTTCAGTACACACGAGGCTTCTAACACTCTTAAGTTTCTTTCAAAAATCTCAGTCCAAGACCCACTGAAATTATTCTGGTCAGAGTTACTTTGAACTTTACCAAAAGCAGAAAACTCTTAAAGCTTTTTCCACATAATCTGATATGGAAGAAGTCTGAAGGGAATTTGAGTGGAAAAGCCTTATTTCTGTAGTAAGTGAATATGCTGTTGACCTTTTGAGAAGTAAAAAGAGTCTTTCATAAGTTCGGTGGGCAGCATATAAGACATGAAATAAAATATTCAATTATTGTGCTTAAAATTCACTGTAGCTTTCCAACATCGAGCTGTTACCCACCTCCTTAGCTATGTACAGAGCATTGTAAATGTCTGAGCAGTTTATATTAAATACGTTCAGGGTTTGGTATTAAAAAAATTTCAGAGCAAATGTCAGACTCAGACCATTAGTAATTTACAAAAGTGCTTTTTTTTTTTACTGCTGTACAATTCAATTAGGTTTTTTTTTGTTTTTTTTTAATACACATGAATCTATGTACATGTTAAAAACTTTAAAATATATCTCTTATTTAGATAAGACTACATGACCATTATGAAGTTCCCCTTATGCCATATGGAATAGGTACTGAAAGACCACAGTCTAATATTTTCCTGGTAATACAAATTGGCTTTGCAGTGCCTGAAGAGGAAGAGGAATCTGCTGCAATATGTACTCTCAGTGACATTTTGATTTTTGGCACTTGTTTGTATATGTGCAAAAACACCCTGTTTACTGGTAGAGTTTTGCTCGTAATATAATGCCTGAGTGAATAGAGTGAGGATAAATAAGTTGAAGATCTTGGCTAACTTAGCTTTATCTCTGTGCTTTCCTTTAGAAAAAAAAAAAAAAAATCTCTTAATTGTGGCTCCATGAATATCACTGGGCTGCCTACAGCAGTGCCAGCATTAATATATGTCAAATTTTTGAAGGATTCAGAGATTGTAACAATCTCTGGATAAATGACTAAGTGGATGGGTAAATAATTACAAATAGTTAAGATACCACAGTTCAGCAAGTTACCACTGATCAGCTGAAACATGGTAACTGATTATTTGCTTGGCTTCACTCTGCTGTGAATGTTATAGAAGACTTACTTTAAACCATCTTCAGCTTGAGCTGAAGATCTCAGGAAGATTCAGTTTCTCAAGTGTGTGCTGTGGACAGATAAATTTGACTGTGTCTTGGGTTTAAGTTATTCTTTATTTCCCTAAATTTAGTTACAGTGAAAAAATAAATTACATAAATAGGAAAGACATGTGAGTAAATTCTCAAAAATAACTTGTTTACAAAGGATACATGAAACTAAGCTATAAATAGGTTGCATTCTCTGCCTTACAATGGTTAAATAGTTAGGGAAGCTGAAAAGAGCCTTTTTTTGTCTCATTTCTTCTAAGCAATATATGGTGAAAAAGAAAAAATGAAAAAAATAGACTACATACATTAGCTACAATATTCTGTAGCCTTTGTGTTGATATTGCTCCTTTGCATATGCTGGTCTCTTTTTTACATTTTAGCTCTAAGCCATCTATTTTCTTTTTTGGACCTTTTCACTTGCATTAAATTCTGAGTGGCTGTGTTAAATCTTTCAACTGAAGTTTGAACCAGAAGAAAATACATTTTGATAGTCACAGTTATCTTTAATAACACAATGAGCTCAAGTCAAAATTGGAAGTGGTCTAGTTTATAAACACAACAAAAGGTAACTACACCTGATTTTCATCAGTGTAAATGAATGGGTATGAAAGATCCTTGATTGCTTTTGTTAACTTGGAGTGCAATTTTATGGCTGGAAAAAAAAACAAAAAAAAAACAAAACCAAAAATGTTTTCCTGTCCTGGGTAGTATGTATGTCAAAAGCAATGGAAAAATGCTAATCCTTGCTGCAGCTGCTACCTAGCAAAAAAAAACTGGTGTGGGCATCACCTATCTGTAGAGTACGTACACTTCCAGCTGCCCTGTAGCTATATATTTAGATAAATCCTTTCCCTGATATGTCCTTTCAACAACAGTAATAAAAATTTGCATCAAAACCAAAGATCTTCCCCACCCCCATCTGCTATACAGCAGAAAACTGCTGGAGGCTGAAATACAACCAAATACATGCAAATACATTTTATTGGGACTAGTCCTGCATGTATTTTGAATAATTGAAACTAATGGAAGTCTTTGCATGGTTAAAGATAGATAACTAACAAGGTAGAGAATTGCATGTTGGGCTATTAGTTCCAGTGATAGGAAATAAATGTGAAGGAGTTGGGACATACTTTTTCAGCTCCTAAAGTCTAGAACTGGTTCAGCAACGTTGGTGATTGCAGAAAAATGCGGCATCACAGGAGCTGGAGAGTTTATTTTCTTGCCCATTACTTTTCCATGGTCTTGCAGGACAGGTTTAAGGTGTTTAGCAATTGTTTTGATGGCATAAGAGTAGCTTAGCAGACCTGAAATTCTGGACAATAATGTTTATCTACACAGCAGTTTCACTGTTATTAAGTTCCCCATGCATTTTTAGCATGATTCACAGTTCATTGACTTTGATATTTCAAATGTATTCATTCATATAAATACTCTTTGGGTAGTTCATATTGATCTCGACACAAACTCGAGTTCTGTTTGGGTAATTAGTGAATTCAATGCACTGCAGGAACTTCGTAAACAGAAAATAAAAATATAAAATATTAATTACCTGGTTGCTTCCACAGCCTGTCATGAAATCTCCTCTTCAATGCTTTGGTGGAGACAGAGCACTTGAAGCATAAAGGTAAAGGCTGTCAAATCAAAGTTTTGGGAAATTGGCAGCTTCAATAACATACAGTCTTTTTATTTTCCTTTCCAAGCTATCTTCTCCATCCAACTCAAGAGTAATGTATTAAATGCATTCCCAACCTTGAAGAGTCTGGCTACTTTACAACACATGCTCTATTAAATATGTACATGCAAAACAAGTTACTGTGCACCATTAAAACCTATTTTATTCCAGTAGTACTTTTTTTCAACAATCATCAGGGCTAGTTATAATCTAAGTTTAAATAATAATCGAGATAGATGTAGAGAATGAGGTAGTCAACCAAAGACATGAAACAGTCTCTGGAAGTGCTTTTATCTATTTATCTGTTATCCAAAGAGATCAATTTGGCACCTAGCCAAAGCGTCTCAGCTAAATGGAGTGGAATTGGGTCTAAGCTTTTTTGGTCGTAGTTTAATTAGGTAGGAGAAATATCTGAGGTTGCTGAATTTGTAGTAGGCTAAAGCATGTTGAAGTCCCTCACAGTCTGTATCGATTAACAGGATGCACATGGACCTGGCTGTGCCAAGAATCTTAACCAATGGTAAATTGATAACGAAGTCAATCAAGATAATTGAATAGTGTTGCATCTGGTGACTGAGTGAACTTAGAACTTGCACTGGTTCAGAGGTCCATGCTTAAATGACAGCACAGCAAGTAGTGTCTATTTCTTGCCATATTTTAGAAGTGAGTTTTGGGTAAAGTCACAGCATTTCAGATTTGTAGTACTAAATTCATTTTTATCTAGATTGCATCTACCTTTGTGTACTTATTTCACTTAATCAGATCTTCCCGTGGTACAGGTTGACATAGTCCCTGCTGAATGGTGAAGATAGGGTTGCTTTCTGACTGCTGATGATATGGGACTGTATTTATTCAAGACTTGAAATATACCACAGAAACTATTTAGATTTGTATTACATATGATCTGTATATTTTTATTTTTTAAACAGATAACTTTAATATTCTTTGGATACATATTTAATGTAGTCGTAGATTACATTTGTACTCCTTCTGTGTTGATAATACACATCCAGAACAGTGTACTGAATTCTATTTTTTAAAAAAAAGTAGAAAAATTATTCTCTGATCCCATCTATATTCTTTCCTGGAAAACCAGGACACTTTACAATATCCAAATATCATTTCATCAGATTCTGTTGAAAGAGTAACTAACAGAAACAGAGAAGGAATGTTTTATATTCACTGATCACTAAATCTTTTTGTTCCAAGGGAACTCAAACACCTGCTTAATAGTTTGATTGCTATTTCATGACACTCAGCCACTTTCAGTCACATGTCTCACTGCTATCTGAGAAAACAAGATATGTAGTGTGTCTGAAGCCTTAGGGTAGATCTTCATCATGGTAATCTCCAAATGAAAGGGCAATCTGAAAAGCCACTTATTTAAAATATAGGAAGATGGCTTTTGCTGAGCTTAATACCATTTGCTAGCTTTAAGGTCTGTAATTTCCACTCATGTCAATGCATTCTAATTATTATCCTACTTAACTTTTGTTTCTTATGAAGATTAACGTGGTCTGTTTGATGTGTACAAGGAAGTGACTACAGAAAATGGTAAATTAATTGGAAGATGTCAGCTTAGGAGAACATTTTTGACATGAACGCTGTGAGGCTGTTAACAAACAGACAAACTCATTTGTCTCACCATGAAATGAAAATAAAAATCAGAACATTATGATAAGATCTTGAGTAGGAAACACTTGCAAGACTCTTTGAAGCCTCAGGTTCTTTTCTTCCCTGGGCTTTGGCACTGTGATATATGCAAACCACGTTCTACATAACTGTGAAGTGAAATAGGTTCTATGCAGAACAGATGGACCAGGGCTAATGTGGCGATGTGCACTGGAGATGAGAACAGATTAATACCACAAGGGGAGACTGGAGGAAAATTGAAAAGATGGGGGTATTTGAACTAATTCATGAATCATTTCCAACTGATAGTTATGCCTTCGGGCACAGTGAATAATATCAAGGAAGCATATTTAAATTTTTATAAGTTTGTTTTTAATGTCAATTAGAATTAAAAGCCATACTCTTGGATGATTAAAAAAAAAATCTTGTATTCTCCTGTCCCAGAATGTACCTTTGTGATTCAAATAACACTGATGAGCTCAGTTGCATGCACTGTGACATGAATTGTTGTTTGGAAAAGCCAAGGCAGGTTCATGGACTTGGCACAAAGCTTTTGGGAATGGTTTCCTTGTTGCAAGAAGCACTCTATGAGCTGGGAGAATACGCTCTGCCACTTGCTTCCAAGCCACAGAGATGCAGCTCTGCACTGTCTGGAGGCAAGGTCTGATTGCTCAATCTCATTCAAGTGTTTCTCTAAGTCACCCCTGACTTCATCTTACCCAAACAGCCTTCAGTCCTGTAAAGTCCAGGCTTCCCAAAACTGTGGCAGAGTAAGCACCTCTCAACACCTACATCTTTGAATGAGATTTTCAGGTATACTTTACAGAATGAGGCTTTCAACAGAAACATTTACTGTGACCAAGTTAAGATACTCCTGCTAATGGACATTTTTACTCTAGGACAGACAATTGCAAACAAATAAAGAGGTCCACCTGAGAATTAAAACTATGTTAACATGCACAAAGCCTGAAAAGGATCTGAAACATTGAAGATACTTGAGAAATACGCAACTTCCCAGTATCACTGAGGGATCAGAGGTTTGTGTATGGGTGGAAAAGCACAATTCCACCTGTTAGGACATCAAAGATTCTTCATTTTGCAAATCTCAGAGTGTCCAGATGAGTCTGATTATTAGTATACATAAAGGACATGGTTACTAGAAGGAAAAAAAAACTGTGAGGAAAGGAAATATAGAGATAATTGGATGTTCCAAATCCTCCATATGACTTCTCAGGAGATTGTTTTCAAACTATAGAGGTGGACATGAAACATTTGACAGTGAGGGAAGATTTGGAGAAAAAATCTAATGAAGATGTTTAGTTCAGTGTGATAGTAAGGAAATGATCTACATGGGTTTCTGTTCACCAACACAGAAGATAATGTAATGTTACTTTTGTATACAATTCTTTCATTCTAGGCAAGGCTCAATAAGAAGAGAGAAAGGTATGAAATGACCCACTTGCCTAAAACCTGATTCTCATCCTGCTGATTTCATTGCAGGTTGCAAATCTGGCCTGTTCAATCTCAAACAATGAAGAAGGTGTGAAGTTAGTCCGTATGGCAGCAACACAGATTGATAGTCTGTGCCCACAGGTAAGTGAGATTCCTGCTCAAAAGTATTGGAGAACTCTTTGGGCATTAAAAAGCTTGTTATCTGAGGCAGGGAAGACAGCCTAGATGAAGATTAAAACCTTGCCTTTGTCTTCACATTTTTGCTTGCTTTCTCTGAACTGTGAAGAATATGTTCATATCTTGAAACCTGCATATTGGATGGGGTGTAAAGCTGTATTTTTAACATAGTGCTCAATCTTATTTGGTTTTTTTTCCCTTGTGAAAAAAAATTTTACCACTCCTTGTAACAAATTCTCTTGAATAACAGGTAATCAATGCTGCACTGACATTGGCTGCCAGACCCCAGAGCAAGGTAGCCCAGGACAACATGGACGTCTTCAAAGATCAGTGGGAGAAACAAGTGCGAGTTCTCACTGAAGCTGTTGATGACATCACTTCAGTGGATGATTTCCTCTCTGTTTCAGGTATTGGGATCAAAGGACTCTTCTAAAAATATACACCCAAATTAATGGGTTGGAGCAGAGAAAAGTTGTAATTACTATAGCATCATTAGTCCATTAGTCCTTCACTATTGGAATGCTGATCTTCTCACTCAGTAGGAGCAACCAAGCCATGCCAATTAATCCCTGGTAGTAATGGTTAGCTTTTCATCTCATAGAAAATAGCATCCTTTTTGTGATTCTATTTCTAGAGAAGTTTTGTTTCAGCTTGGGCACAAAGTAGGATTTTGGCCACCTTTTAAAAATTTATTCTAGACCTGTGACAGGCTGATAGTATTTGTACCATACAAATAAGAGTTGTTAGAGTCCTTGTGCAGTTACAGGCAAGAGGAGGAAAGATGAGCTTTACTTACTTTATTTTGTAGCTTTGCTCAGATCAGGTGTCTAACCAGTAGGGCAGATGTGCCATATAGTTCTGGCCCCCTGATCATCCATACCAGGTTCCCAGGCCCTGAAGAGGTAAGAGAATAAAATAAATAGTTCCATCTAGATATGTTTTCAGGACATGACCAGTGTGTACATTTCCAAAGAGCTGGGAGGCACTTCTGGGTCTCAAGGTTATTGGTGTAGCAATGCAACCAAACAGAGAAATGTAGTAAAGTAGTATAAGAAATAGCAAATCTCTGACCTCACTGGGTAGGACTGCAATGCAAAGTGAGTTTTTCTACAAAAACAGACAAAATATCTTAGTCCTTACATAAAGGAGGGATGGAGAAGAGAAGGACATTGACTCTTTGTGTCACAGTTTTTTGTCCATCCTCCTTGTGAAGCGCTACAACTTGTGGCAGAGTGTTTTGTTATAATATAGTCATACACAATGAATGCTATAAATGCCAAGGGCTGAATATCTGGGTTTGTCTGCTGCAGAAATATAGTTTTCCTGTTATGGTTTGAAATATGTGAATTCTCTTGTTGTGAATAAGGACATAGAGTGTGCCAAGCGTGCTTGGCTTATTCTAACATCATTGAAGACCCAAACTTTAGGAGATAGGTTGGCCTTAATTTATGTTTCATTCTACTTTCTTTTCCATGATGTTTCCCAAAATTCCTGATAAAAGTTTAAGATGTTTGGAGAAAAAAATATTTATCATTTTTAAAAATCCTTATTTTTTTCTTTTCTGTCCTCTCCTCTATTTTGTTTGGTTGTAATCCACTATTATTAGTAACAGTGATATGGTTTAGTTTAGTATAATTGCACTCACTGCTGGAGTGTTTACTGCAAGCCATAGCAAGAAAATGAAACTGAACTCTCAGAATAAAAGGGTACTTCAGAACCTGGTAGCACATAGATTTTTATTTGAGTTTTGAAGCTGGCAAACACTTCACTAGACATACTTCTCTCATCAAAGGGCAGATCAAGCTGTAAACTGCAGACACAGTCCACAAGCCAAAGAGATGGCAAACTTGCTTAACTGGCCATTTGGTTATTTGTGTGAAGATTTTGTTCACTTCAAGCACTTATATCCATAAAACCAGAAGTTATTTCATGAAAGTTTTTTTGTTTTGTTTTTTTTTCAGATTATATTTTCTTCTAACATAATCTTAGCTTAGATCCAAACTTTCCAAGGCAGATGAGAAGTAGTATTTCAGTTGGCTTTAGATATTTTTTTCTGATACAGCCAGAAATCCTGTTGCTGCTAGCTGTAAGCTTGGAAGCCTCAACTTACACAGAGTAGTTTTATTTTTGGATTTTAAACTAGTGTCTGGTTAAACATACTGAAATGACACCTCCTCCTCCTCTTCATATTGAGTGTCACATTTGATGGCATGTTTTATTAACATGGTGGCTACCAAAAGAGAACTGACCATAATTTTAATCAGTTACTTTATATTCCAAATACACTGTCTGTTCAAATCTATATAGCAGTTCTTGGGCAAAATTTTTCTATGCCATGGTAAACAATATTGATGATGATGAGGAGGAGGAAATAGTGATGAAATATTTCAGCAAAGAGCCATTTGAAACTGGATAGAGAGTTTTTTAAAGAAAGAATTTTGCCTTGCATGTTACTCTGATTCACAGCTCAAGGGACTTTCAGTTTTCATTCACACTTGTTACAGTTTAAAGTTCACCATGTAAAACATTTGTGCAACCCTCTAATGATCCAGTGTTGGGATTTTTAATGGTGAAGATTCATGTGTCATTCTATTTTTGATAATTAACAAAAAGCATTTTGTGAACTGCTTGATTCTGTTTTATTTATTACTACTGCAAAGAACAGCATTTCATTTTCAGTTGAGTGTTGTCTGTGGCAGAAAATTCAGTTTAGAGACACTGAGTTTCTCCGAGTGAATTTGCTCAAATAAAAAATGCAGTCATAGTTTTATTATTGAAATTATTTTTAACTTGACTGGCTGGAGGGAAATAATGTCTGACCTAGACAAGGTCTGCATCATCCTAGTCAAAATCATCTTCATCCTTTCACATTATCTGGATGGGAGAATAATACATGAACTATGATACTGCCACCTACGAGAGTAGATGGCCTGATTCTGAGCTGAGAAAAATCAGTGCAGCTCCCAAGATCTCAATAAAGCTGCTTGATGTTACATCATCTGAGAAGACTTACTGTTGTCAGCTCCTACTTCAGAATATGCACAGTCACATATAATTATACTGTGTGTCATGAAAAATTCACAGCTTAATCTCTCACATAGGTGGAGTAAAGGATATGAACTGCCCATGCACAGGCTCCCTGCTATCTGCAAAGGCCATGTGCTGTTGTCTTTTCAAAATGAATTATTTTCTTTTCTAACTTATTTAGGCACAAATAAACCAAATGTATTAAATGTTTATGGGAATCTGTAAATTCATCTTCAGAAAATTGCCTAACTGTTTATTAGAACATCTGCATAATATTTGACTGCTTTCCTATTTACATAGATGTTTATTACACTTGTATTATAATAAAATTCAGTGTGATGTTTGAAATTAATGTGGCTGTTTTTCAAGGAATTGCAGGTTGCTACTTGGAATAGAGGTGAGAGGACACAGCCCAGTCCCTTTTAAAGATAAATATCACACTTGGAATTTTCACTCTTATGTTGCATATTATCACAGAATGTTATTTGTATTGCAGACCTGGATAAGGACAGATAGCAATTTTTTAACATAATGACATTTGCTGTTTACCCAAATCAGTAAGCTTTGCTCTGAGGAAGAACAGAATGAAACGAGCCTTATTTTTTTTTCCTGCCTTCCAGAAAACCATATTCTGGAAGATGTGAATAAATGTGTGATTGCTCTCCAAGAGGGGGATGTGGATACCCTGGACAGAACTGCGGGTGCCATCCGAGGCCGTGCAGCCAGAGTTATTCACATCATTAATGCAGAGATGGAAAACTATGAGACTGGAGTTTATACTGAGAAGGTGCTGGAAGCTACCAAGCTGCTCTCTGAAACTGGTAAGCTTACTTGAAATGCTGTTCAATATCAAGTCACTTCAAACTTTTAGTTCTTTGAAATCTGTGACTCAGAGGGGAACCTGTGCTTGAAAACAAGAAAGAAAGAAATTAATGACCATGATTATATTTTTTTTTTATTCTCTAGTCAACGCTACTTCAGAAGTCATATTGACAAGAACCATATAAGAGAAAAGATTCAGTAACCCATCAAGGCTAGTCTACTTCATCAAAGTTTCAGTGGTTTGAGTAAATAATACACACTCTTTTCTTCAAGTTCTTTCTGAGTCATTTTTTTATGTGTCTCTAGAAAATCTTTACATTTCTCTGTGTTCTGCACAGGTTAATGTACTTGTTGAAGTTGTGTTTCTAACTGAACACAACTGAAATTGTGTTTCTAAACAGAACAGGTTTTTTGTTGAAAATAAACTTGAGCAACTTGCAAATATATTTAATATATTTTAATATTATTAATACTTTGAAAATATATTACCTGATAGAAAAATACAAAAGTCTGCTAGATAATATAAAACATATAGTTTATATAAAATATAGAGAGTATATAAAAATATAAAAGTCTGATAGATGGATACACTAGGAGAAAACACTTTTTTTTTTTTTTTAAACTTGTTTCTGCCTTCACAGAGTAGGGATTGGATTTCGTCTCAGTGTAGGTGATTACATCTAAGCTGCTCATTTTAGACTCCTTTATACTCAGTATTATCTGTTGCTATGTGCCCCTGAATTGTTCAGTGCAGGCAGTACTATCAAGTGTTCTCATCTTAAAGTAGCGGTCTACATTTGTTCAGATGAATCATGTTTTGAATTTCATTGACTTTAGGGACTAGGTCTCCTCTTGCTGTACAAGTGACCACTTTTGGTCCAGATTCACATAGTGTAGTTGTCTGAAAATATCTGAGCTGATCCTCCCCTGACTGTGCTTGCTCATCTGGGCTTTAAAATCATCAAGATTATTTTAGAAAGAACAAGAGAGAATATACCAGTATGGGACAACATTCAAAGCAACCAGACATCTTCCTAGGAGATTGAAAAGCAAAAACTGTTTTAGCTCTGACAAAGTCTGTTAGCTTTGAGAATAGAAATCAGCAAAATGAGCTAAAAAAAAATGAGGGGATGATTTAATATCACTTCTTGTGTTATTATTGTCCCCACTTTATTATCTTTTAGCCCCAGTAGGGACCGCAAGCCCTATTTGCACAGGTAAAACCCAATTAGCAAAATCAAGAATTTCTTCTTTTTTCTGACCTTTCATTATGATTTATTGTAAATTAGAGCTGAAGGGTGTGGATTCTTATGATTGTGATTATAACTAGAAAGTTGTGCCTTCAAAATTCAAAATGTTTGTAGCTTCACACCAGTGACTCAACACTTAGAAATGAACTTTCACAGACTTTTCTGTGAGCTGATGGGAGATGTTTTGGGGGAGACGTTGGAAATGAGAAACATGATCTACAGTACACCCTTCATTTGGCACCATTCTTGTTCCCTTTAGATCTGACTGAACCCAGAGGGTCAGGATTTGGCCATGTACAGCTTGAAGATAATGCAATGTTAATTTTTCCTTTAATTTTCTATATGAGAATTTCCTGTTTTGTCTTATGTTTTTTAGGTAGAAGATGGAAAAGTGGGTCTGAAAATTGGTTTTATTAGTCCTCCTATTTTTCACTATGCAACAAGAATTGGAACAAGTCCTGTAAATTTAGCTTACTTGAAAATGTCTGTGTACTGGTATTGTGCATTCATAGAAAGAAAATTATCTGTTCAGTTTGGTATAGTAAAATATTTGCTGCACTTCTGTGTTAAAATCTCCTTTTGGTAAAAGAGAGATTTTTAAGAATTCTTTCTAGCAATGAGATTTATTTATTAAGCAAAACAAAATGTGTCTTCAGGCTTTTTATTCAGCTAAAATTCTGATCTACTGTTCTGTAAAATGTTATTAGTAATTTTTCATCAGAGTAACTGGCAGTTACAAAGCACAATTATATAGATCAATAATAGGCACAATAAATACATTCCATATTTAATGCACTTTTTCATATAATTTGAATTATAATTAAGTGATAGAAGCTCTGTACTAATTGCATCTTGACAACAGCAGCTTGTTAATGTTGGGATTCAATACTTCAGAGTGAGTCCCTGTTCCTTAAAGTCAAAGGTATTGCCCATTTTGTATTTTGTAAAATGCAACTAAACTTGTGAGTAGTAAAAAAAAAAAAAAATTAAAAATCATATTTTAAATGTTAAGAACGGTACATCATGTACAAATTGTGCAACAGAAGTTCAGAAGACAGAATGGGCCCAAATTCAGTGGAGCCAATGACTATATAACAATTTATGCCAGATATGAATGTGAATCACTAATATTACAGCACAATTTCTGTCAGCAGCTTTTCAGGCCTTTTACAAAGGCATTGATAATTATTTCTCTGTGATTGTTGATTAAAAAAGGTTGAATTTATTGACTCATTTTGTCACCCTGGAATAAAGAAAGGAAAATGATGTTTAGACCACCCTATGTAATTCTGTGCTGTGCCCTTTTATACTCTGCCATATAGAGAGATGGGTATCTATGAATACATATGTACATCTATATATTAATTTTATCATCACCTTGGGATCCTGCACAGATTTTTTCTCCATGCACTCTAAAAAGGTGAGAGTGATTTATTTCCCCATATCAAAATGTCTGAGGAACTCAGTGATAAACACCTTACCATTTTCATCTTTGTTCCTCCTTATTTTTAACCAAACTTGTATTTATTTTTAAATGAAGTGCCTTTGAAAGCTGAAAAAAAAAATATAATTAGATGACAGTGGGTGGGAAATAACCACATGGCATTGTTCTTATTTTTAATTGTCAGCTCAGGAAAGGAAAGCCTGTGTTAAGTCTCACATTCCAGAGATTTCATATTGCTTCATGAGTACTGACTTTGATCTACAGATAGTGCAGAAATATGGATACACTTTTTTCTTTTTTTAAGAAAAACACCTTACTATTTTTTTTTTTAGGGGGGACAAAATTAATCTTTAATGAAAGTGATATTGGTAGGTTCTGAGAAATTGAAACTATGCAAACCTTACTTTAATAACTGGTTTTATCTTGAAGTTTTATTTGTTTGTTTTAACTTAAAGCCCTTGGTGTATATATGGGATGGGTTTTTTTAGTGTTTTAGTGCTTTTTTTTTGGCTGTGCTTCACTAACCCACTCTCTTTGTAGCCAAGCACTTGGTAGAGGCTAGATTCTTTTCTCTGACAGCAGTATTAGGGAGTGAAATATTGGTTATTGTCTTTTTAAAATTGGGTACTTTTATTTTCCTTTAAAACCAAAATAAAAACTTGACTCTCACTTGCTGACTTTTCAAGATAAATTCGAGATGAGAACTATAAAACTATGGAGTCTATGGGGCTTGCTGGAAAGAAAAACAAAACTCATAAATTTTAGTGGATGTTAATTGTGTGCAGGGGTAAAGCAGAGCTGCAGGCTTTAATTTTTTTTGTTTGCTTTTTGGTGTGTTGTGAAGATAACTAATATCTTAGCTCGGTTTCCTAAAAGGCAAGGCTCAGTGCCTCCCTGGGGCAGCCCCAGCCCTAGGGATCACACAGATCCGTAGGGAGAGGGGTGGCCTGTGGCCAGGCTGGGATGTCAGTCCAGAGGTGGGAGTCAGGATCAGGCCCAATGAGGGGAACCAGGGTCAGACACAGCCCAGGGGTTGGCAGACATGGACATGCTGATGGATCCTCTTAAATCATTAGGTTGGAAAAGACCTTTAAAATCATCAAGTCCCACCATTCCCCCAGCACTGCCAGGTCACCACTAAACCATGTCCCTCAGCACCACATCTCCATGGCTTTTAAATCCCTCAAGGGATTGGGACTCCACCACTGCCCTGGGCAGCCTGTTCCAAGGCTTCACAACCCTTTCAGGCTAGATTTTTTTCCTAATATCCAACCCAAACCTCCCCTCATGCAACTTGAGGCCATTTCCTCTCGTCCTATCACAGATTACCTGGGAGGACAGACTGAACCCCCACTGGCTCCAACCTCCTGCCATGGTGTTGTAGAGAGCCAGAAGGTCTCCCCTGAGCTTCCTTTGCTTCAGGCTCAGCACCCCCAGGTCCCTCAGCTGCTCCTAACAACACTTGTGCTCTACACCCTTCACCACCTTCACTGCCCTTTTGTGGACACACTCCAGCCCCTCAATGTCTTTCGTGTAGTGAGGGGCCCAAAACTGAACCCAGGATTAGAGCTGCAGCCTCACCAGTGGATATTACAGGGGTGCAAGCCCTGCCCTAGTCTACTGGCCACACTAGTGCTGATCCAAGCCAGGATGCTGCTGGCCTTCTTGGCCACCTGGGCACTCTGCTGGCTCATATTTGACCAGCACCCCCAGGTCCTTTTCCATGGGGCAGCTTTCCAGCCACTCCTCCCAGGTGCAGCACCTGGCAGTCAGCCTTGTTGAACCTCATACCACTGACCTTTGACCTGGCCTGTCCAGGTCCCTCTGCAGATCATGCCTACCCTCAAGCAGATTGACACACCTGCCTATATTGGTGTCATCTCCACACTTTGCTCTTGATCCCCTCATGCAGATGATTGATAATGATATTAAACAGAACTGGCCCGATTTGGAGAACACCACTTGTGACTGGCCACCAACTGGATTTAGCTCCAGTCACCACAACTCTTTGGACCTGGACATCCAGCCAATTTTTTTTATCCAACCAAGTGTATGCCCATCCAAGCCATGAGCTGCCCGTTTCTCCAGGAGGATGCTGTTGGAAACAGTGTCAAAAGCTTTACTGAAGTCCAGGTAAAAAAAATCTTCTCCCTCATCCATTCAGCAGGTCACCTTGTCACAGAAGGAGATCAGGTTAGTTAGGCAGGACCTTCTTTTCTCAAACCCATGCTGACTGGGCCTAATCATCTGGTTGTCCTGTATGTGCCAAGTGGTGACACTTAAGTTGACCTTCTCCATAGCTTTCCCTGGTACAAAGGTCAGACTGACAGTCTTGCAGTTCCCTGGATCCTCCTTTTGGCCCTTTTTGTAGATGGGTGTCACAAATACTGATCTCCAGTCAGCTGGGACCTCCTTGGTTAGCCAGGAAGCTAGCAAATGTTATGTTAATATTCAGAATTTGTAGAGAACTGTGAAATTATTGTAGAGAACTGTGGAAAAAAAAAGAGAAGGGTGGAAAGGAAAGGAGTGTGGAAAGAAAAAGTTAAAAGCAAGGGAAGGGGCAAGAGAAAACAGCCCAATTTCTGTTTTAATGTTGAGATTTCTCATACTGCTCAGCACCCTGTCGTAGCAGGAACCAAGGCCAGCTGAGAGTGCCCCATTGCTTTTAATAAGGAACTTCTAAATGAGTAAAAAGAATTGTCCACAGAAAGAAATGAAGTAACAGGCCACAAGGTTGAATATTATTGTTCAAGATTTCTGAGATGCAGGGAGAAGAAAAAGCTGTGACATTCTCTAAAGGTCAGAGAGTTGAATTTAAATTGAGAAAACTAGAGTAGACTTTGCAGAGTTGTAATGAAAGGAAATGAATGGGAAATGAAAGAGAAAAAGCTGAACAAATGGGACCAGGACTGCCTGGGAAAAGCTATGAAAACTTTCCCATCTTTTATTTATTTTTTTTTCCTTCAGTTTGCATTGGGATGTTTGGAAACCATCTTGGAAGAGCAAGTACCATAGTGGTTGGGTTACTCCTGTGAAGGACACTGGAAATGGGAAGTTGGTTGATTCAGACCAGAAATTTGAGTTTCAGTTGTTAGCATCTTTTTAAAATGTCCTAGTAACTTTCTAACTACCCGTTTTTAAATAGGTCACTCTTTGATTTCTGTTTTGACTCAATTTTTTTTTTATTTTGTTTTTGTCAGAATAGACTAAAGTTGAAAATCAGCACTACTGGTAATTCAGCCATAAGCCTGTGAGAGTTTTATCAGTATGAGCAGGAAAAACTTTAAAGATATTTATCACTAGGAAAAGGCAGCTCAATGATATTATCAAAGTTAATACTAAAACGTGGTAAGGATGGATTTTTTCAGCAGCGATATGAAAGGAAACAAAATGTAGAAGCAAGAAGATGGATTTAAGTATAACTGTAATAAAAAAAAAACTCATATTGCATCTGAGAGAGAGCTAAAAATTGCAAAGTAGAGCCTATTTAAAACATAAATGATGTTAAATTCATGTCTTACGGGACTTTCAGGTAGTTATAGTCCAACTTATGGGTACTATCATCCTGAGAACATGAGATCATTTATCCAGTGGTTTTGATGAAATTATGGCTTTTATTCTGCAAAGTACTGTAGCATTTTCTTAAAAGTTTTGCTAAACTGAAATCCAAAGGTCAAGGTATCACCAATAAAAATATTTAAAGCATTATTAAAAAAAAAATGTATTCTACAAAAGGACCTGAGAATACATGAAAAGTTTTTAAGCAGAGAGATTGTGCTCAGCATGCCAAGGAATACAATAAGAAATCTTGTAAAATATATTATAAAACAATTAAATGAGACACATAAGAGGTGAATGAATCACTGCGGTGTCCCAGAGTTTAAATACAATTTCTTTTTCTCTCCACTTTAAGAATTTCAAAACAGAATATAGTACTAAAGGAGAATATGACATAATTAATTTAGATGTTTTAAAGGCTTTTGATAAAGTTCTGCTTTCACAGCTGTTTGGATAACCATTGAGGGAAAGTTAAGGGCTTTGATGGATTAAGAGCTGGTTACAAAGTACAAGCAAAGCATAAATGACCATGTCTCAGCAGGCAGGAAGATAAGTCCTGTGACTCTTCAGGGGTCAGCCCTGTGGTGCTTGTGTAATGTATTAATTAACAGGTGAATAGACAGCAGCAAAAATGGCCAAAAGAAAGATGCTGGTTTGGCTGATGGGAGTAGGGGAGTTTCCTTATCAGAAAGACAGCACTAAAAGATAATTTTATTTAATTTCTCTAGGTAAATGGAACAATTTCAACTATATTATCTATCCTGACAGGAAGGCTCTGAGCTCATCCGTACTCTTAGAAAAAAATATGACATCATTATGGGTAAAGATACCTTTTCCATGGATAACAGCCCTCACATCAGTGTTTAAGTCATTACCTGTACTTTAAAGAGGATATTGAATGTCCCAGACAGTTGTTTCAACTTTGATCTCTCCAACCTAAAGATCTTCCAGAAATGGAAGTTCAAGATAAGGATGACAAAATTAAGGAAATGTGTGGATTTGGAGGCAAGTGAACTCCAGGAGAGTTTAAAAAGTTTTGGATTATCTATTTTGGATGTGCCAGACACCTTAGGCTAGTGTAATAGAAGTGCCCATTTTCATAAACCATTATTACTTAGTTGCTGCTCAAATTTTTTCTCAAAAACGTCTTGTGTTCTTAAGACCCATGTTTTAAAGAAAAAAGGATAATTATGGAGGTAGAAAAAAAGTTTTACCAAGTCTAGAAAATCTAGATGGAAAATTACAGTCAATATTGACTGGCGCCAACAGAATATTTTGTGAATATATGTGAATTGTACAATAATATTTTAAAACTACCCTGGCATTCCTTGCATGCCTTTGCCTACACACACCTATGTACAGATATACACAAACTTATTACTAAAGCCAGAAAGGGCGTTTTGCTTCTGTTCTATAAGACATTTTGTGTCCAATAGCATGAAACTGTTTTCTTGAGGGGATTCTGCTAGCTGCAGCCAGCTTATTTTCTTTTTTTTTTTTTTAAGTATGAACCAGAAGGGAGTTCTGTTTAGTGACAATAATGTTTTGGGGTTACTCATTCATTTTATGGAGTCTTTATTTGAACAAGTAGGCAGGAGGATGAGTGAGGTGTCTGAAATTGGTGAGTTACACAGGCCCCTGCAGCCATCACTTGTTCTCCTTTGCACTCTTTGTGGGGTACCCTTCCATTACATGATTGCCTACTATGCTGGCCATGAAGCACCTCCCTGCAGGCACAACTTACCTTAATTCTACCTTGATATTTTATCTTTCTGCAAATGGTGATTCAATTTAAAAAAAAGAAAAAGACAGGGTTTGAAGGCTTGATTTTTTTTTTTTTTTTTTTCCTTTTATGTGTGGCCCTCTCTCACAATACTTGGTAATATAAATCCAGACATCCCATTAATTTCTATAATGTACAACTCACCTGTACTGCACATGAGCAAATCCAAAATTTCTTGAAAGGGTTGCATTACTGTATGTCTCTACTGTATAGATTCACAGACTCAGATAAAGCAGGAACCTTCTGTAAGTGCCTGCAGACTTACTTAACACAAATGGGCCAAAGGGTCAGGACTTGGCCATAAATTCACAGCACTCTGAGAACATTGGGTGTATGGTCCATGTCTAAATCAGTGATGCAGTGTATTGGCAGCAGAGACTGATCCTTCCTGAAAATCTTGTGTTTACTGCAAACTGCTATAAGGTTTGTGTATCCATTATCTTACATCTGTCCTTTAACCATTTCATTGAGGAAAGGGAAATCAGTAAACAGCAAGAGAAAAGATGGTCATGTGCTTTGCACAGTCATGTTTCATCCTTTTCTACACCATAGCACTTATACCACCCTGCTGCAAATTATGCCCTAATGTTCCTTTTCCTCTTTCCTAAGTGACCAATGTGACATGAATAGCATTTGATATCCAGAGATAAGGACTCATATTTTTACTGGTGACTATTTAGCAATAGTAAAAGTCAGTGACCACTTCTCTGAGGACACAACAGTAGATACCCTGAAAACCCAATTCAGTGGCATAAACCACTAGCCTGAAAGGGCTGTCAAGCCTTGGAACAGGGTGCCCAGGGAAGTGGTGGAGTCCCGATCCCTGGAGGGATTTAAAAGCCATGGAGATGTTGGTACTATGGATTAAGTTTTAGTGGTAACATGGCAGTAATTTTAACTTTGTTTCCCAGCTTTTCTCCTGCAGACGTTCAGCCTAGATTTTTTTGGCAATGGGCTTACTTTCTATGCCATTGAAAACTCATCTACAGAAAGGCTTTAAAATCTTTATTTGTTAGAATGACAGTCAGTAAATTAGAAGTGTTGCTATAAGCTTGGGACCTGATTTTGTCATCATTTATGCAGGTGCCTAATTAATTCATGTAGCTAGACAGAGAGATGTTAATGGATCACATTTTTCAGTCTAAGTGTATGCCTAACTCTTTTCAAGTCCACAGTTCAAACTAAGAAACCAATATTTAATTTTTCCCCCAAAGAATTGATTTGTTTCTGAACCTGAAATTCATAGCCCATCTCTCTGTACGTAATAAATGAATCATTCTCTATCTGATGCATTTACACGTTTCAACTCCAGACACATATTTTATGCCTTTGCCTGAATGTTGCTCGTAGGTCTTTCACTATTGGCATAATATCCTTCTTTGTACAGTAAATGACAGATAAGAAAGACAGGAGGTTTTGTGGGTGCAACTGAGTTAGGTATTTCCTCATACATCACTGTCACAGAGCTCCTCAAATGTGGCCCAATAACCTAAACTGGAGAATAATACAGTTTTTAACTCAATTTCTGAAAACTTTACTGCATTAAATGACAACGTATGCCTGGAGAAGCTATAAGTAATAGCATCTTATTAGTTTAAGATGTTTTTTCTTGCTTGTCTAGTCAAAAATGAGCTCTGAGGTAAAAATGCAATTGGCAAGCAAGCAATTCATAATAGAGTTAAATAACTATTTCCGTTTTGAAATGGCAGAAAATGTTCACGTGTAATAATATAAATTAAGGATTAAATTATAGGCAGGTCTGCAACGTCAAAATTGTTGAAAGAAGCTTTCATGCCCAATGAGCAGCCACTGTGGTAACACATGTGGTCAAGAATGAACGCCTCATGTTCACCACAATGAATAAAATGTAACTTTCCATCCTCTTCTCATGGCCTGATGCTTACAGATCTAATTTTGCTGCTCCAAATCTTTTAAATACCTCTGGGGATGGGGACTCCACCACTGCCCTGGGCAGCCTGTTCCAGGGCTTGACAACCCTTCTGGGAAAGAAATTTTTCCTCATATCCAACCTAAACCTCTCCTGGTACAACTTGAGGCCGTTTCCTCTTGTCCTAGTGCTTTTTCCTTGGGACAAGAGCCCAACCCCCCAGGTGGTCATTTCAGGTAATTGTAGAGAGTGAGAAGGTCTCCCCCAGCCTTCTTTTCAGTAGATTAAACAACCCCAAGTCCCTCTGCTACTCTTCATAAGACTTGTGCTCTAGATCCTTTACCAGCTTCTTGGTCCTTCTCTGGACATGCTCCAGCACCTCAATGTCTACTCTTTTGTAGTGAGGGACCCAAAGCTGACCCCAGGATTTGTGGTGCAGCCTCATCAGTGGATATTACAGGGCTACAATCCCTGCCCTAGTCCTGCTGGCCACACTAGTACTGATCCAAGCCAGGATGCTGTTGGCCTTCTTGGCCACCTGGGCACTTTGCTGGTTCATTTTCAACTGGCTGTCAACCAACATCCCCAGGTCCTTCTTTGCCCAGCAGCTTTCTAGCCACTCTTCCCCAGATCTGAAGCATTGCAGAACTTCAGAAGGTCTGCTTGTGAGTCATGTAATCAATACAGCATGTATCCCTGCCTACTTTTTCTGCTTGCTTTCAAATTCATAGGTCAGGTAAAATAAATTGAAAACAATAATTGTAGTCCTAGTTAAATGTTTAGATGTTAAATGTACATTTATGCATAGATTTATATATATTTATCAACATATATTTATGATTTATACATTTTAAAATTTATGTTGCAAGAAAAGAAATCAATTGTGGTAGTCAAAATAAGCATTTTATCTTGTTTTTTTTTGGAAAAATGTCTGGGCAGTGAACTCTGTCAGGCTATAAATAATTTCCTTGAGAAGTTGGTGGAAGGTGTTTCATTTGGGCATTTTAAATGATTCAGAAAGAGCTTCTAGAAGCATTTGTGGTGTTTGGACTAAATGATGTTATTGAAACATAGAAATGTAAGTCTGGATACAACCATAAAATATGGTTTTAAAAAAAAAAGAAATTCACATCATTCTTATACACACACTACAAAAATCTAAGTCATTTACTTAAAAAAGGGGCACAGTACTCCAGCTAGGGCCTTGCTGCATCTTCACAGTATCTTCTCTCAAGTCTTTTTTTATGCACTGTAGTAATTCTAGATTGACCATTGCTGGTTTTTTGCAATAGCATCATATTGTTAGACACATTGCAAAAATCCACTATCTGCTTTGACAATGTACCACGAGTAATTATTCCTCGAGATGCTTTTTCTCTTGAGTTCCATGTCCAACGTCTGCTCATTATTTTAAAAAATAAATAAAAGTTAATTGCTTTCTGCCATTTTTTTGTTTGGTTGTTTTTTTTCTGGGTATGGAAATTTCTCTGAATATCCTATAATTCTTCCTTCTTTACGTTTATAGAAATAGATATGTGCATATTCTTTTTATTTTAAATTTTTGCTGTTACTGTTTTCCTTGAGTTCTCCAAAATGGTTCAGAAATTGCTCTGATTGTTTTCTGAAGAACTACAGGGTAAATTTTGCTAGGGTCTGTTAAGTTGAAGATATATTTAATGGATCCTTTTCCTTATGTAGATGTTCTCCAGATTGCCGTTTCCAAATTCAGGTCTGTTGCACTTAGTATTAATTATATTAAATACCTGAACATCTCTGATATTTAGGAAATTTTAGGTAGAAAGTTAAGCACTACAAATATTAGGGTTCTTTACCTTGTTTTTTTGCTGTCATTTTTGCATCTCTAGCTTTCCTTGTTTTATCTCTATGACCCTAAATAACTATTCTTTTATTCTTTATGTTTACTTGTTTTCATTGTATTTTTAATGATTGCTTTTCAATTTTCAGGCTAAAAACTTCCTTATGCAATTATATCAGTCTTCTACTACTCTTTCAAGTGTTCCATTAATTAAGATAATTTGATATATGCATTTATTAATACTCTTTTCAAAACTTGCAGCTCTTTTGAACTCCTTTTCTAATTAAAACATTTCCCCTCTGCCTGGCAATGTTTTGTTTGTTTACTTTTTTAAAGTCTTTTGTTGCTATCACTTTTTCTGTTTTCTCCAATATATCCCAAGCATCTATAGCACTTATTGAACATTATCTACATGGAAGATGCAATTCTGTTTTTTTCATTCATGTACATGAACAAATGTATATATGACTGTGTATGTATATAAGCAGAATAAACAAGATTTTCATAGATATATCCCTTTAAGGGCTTCCCTTTTAACATCCAGTGAGTTATACTTAAAATTCAGAAACATAAAGCTTGACTCTGTAGGTACTGCCACTTGTTCTTCAAAATGTGATATAATCTTGAACCATAGGGTTTTGTGGTTTTACTTTAAAAAATAAAAGAACTAAGAAAGATGCAAAAAAACCCCATAGTTTTCATTATGAGTAAAATATATTTGAGGACATTCAGTCAAGAAGACAATGTGTTTTCCTGTTATAGTGAAAGTTTACTTCTTAGCATAGATTGTCATTGCTCTAGAAGAAAATGACACTGGGAACTTCCTTTTGCCTTCATCAGTTGGGATCAGGTTGCCAAAAAGTGTATTAAAAATAAGGTCTCAGGAAAAAGTGGTTAAAAAAGGTAAAATAACAAAAAAAAAGTAACTGAGTTAGGAATAGTCTTTTCCTGTTTCTCCAATTATAATGCCAAAATAATAAAGGAAATGGTACATGATTTGGATACCTAGATTCTAGAAGAAGGCAGATAATAAAAATGAAGTAAATATAATTAAAAGATGGCTATCTATAAAATTTAAGATCAATCCAAGTCCCTGAAATTTGTAATAATTAATCCCAATAGATTTCATATCTGAGTTTCTAATGAAGCATTGATTGTCCTTGTCCTCATGTATATGACAGCCTAGTCCTCCAATATTAACATTAAAACTTTGAAGGAGTAAATGAGTACAGGATCATTTTAATTAATGGGACCTGATGTTCATGGTCCTGTTCATAGGGTTTGAGTTTAAGTTGTCAGAGGGCTGATTTGAGGAACATTTATCTCTCTCCATATGTGATATGCAGAAAGTGATTATACCTTCAAAGGAATCCGGTGTAAAATTTGAAAAGAAGCCTCTTTTTACTTCAAGAAATGCCTTGAGACTATTTACATAAGTAAATAATTGCTTTAAGATATGTATTTTAAAAGTCCATACCAGAGTTTCTAATACCATTAGCTAATATCTATGGCTTTTTTTTTTTTGTTATGTACATGATGATAATGAAGGAACAGCGTGTTCATTTATATGCCTTCACAAAAGTAGTTTGCTAGATTTTGCATTTTGTCTCTTATACAATTATTGTTCAATATGAGCTAGACTGCAGTTATCTAAATTAGTGGGCATAAGGGCTACATTTTCCTTTGATCATTTGGTCTAATTATGTACGGTGTTCATTCCAAGTTGTAAAGGTTTTAAATATACTTTACTCATGGCTCAGATATCTTGCAGTCTTTTACAGTGTTTTTAAAGGAAGCTTTACATTCTTTGTTGTGCAATTGGAGGAGGGAAGGTGAAGATTGCTGTTTTCATGCTGTCAGAAAAAGCTTCAGAGCTCTGCATGTGTAAAGTTGGTACAAACCCATGCCATGAGCCTTCCTGGGTCTTGAAATCGTAACAACAATATGTATCATGTCTACTGGAAAGTATTTATGTCCAAGGGCAGGGGAAAAATGTTCATGGAAGAAGGTTTCTAATCTTCCTGCCTTTCATTTTGTTTAATCTAGTTATGCCACGTTTTGCTGAACAAGTTGAGGTGGCCATTGAAGCTTTGAGTGCGAATGTCCCACAGCCATTTGAAGAGAATGAGTTCATAGATGCCTCCCGCTTGGTTTATGATGGAGTTCGTGACATCAGGAAAGCTGTTCTGATGATAAGGGTATGTAAGGCACTTGGGAAATAAAAGTTGGACTTAAGAAAAGTATCATATTGGATGAGAGGAATATAAAAGCTGCTTGGAATCAGCTTTGTTTCATCGTAAGCCAGAAAAGCTTGACACTGAAACAAGTGTGAAACTAAACTATGTGCAGCAAGAAATAATTTGTAAGGAAGGATATGAGGGTATGTTAGGAGATGAACCATGATTAATTTGTTAATCACCTAGAAGATTTGAACACAGCTTCCAATAGATGCAAACTTCATTACTGTTTCTGTTAGTAATACCATTAATTTGCTAACATCTTCAAAGTTCGTGTAGATTTTTGTTGTGTTGGGTTTTTTTTTTTGCTTTGTTTTGGAGGTTTTTTTTGCCTCATGTATGTGTGCTGCCTAGGGTATGAGATAAGTCTGGTTAAAATCAGAATGAATAAATAAATTATCTTGCTGCTCCAGTGAGCCTCTGCAGGGATGGTTTGGAATGTTTACTGAGGTAAAGAATGTGTAATTTCAGTGTTCACTAACCTGTTGATTCAATTTTGTTAGGCATCTTTTTTTTAAAAAAAAAGCAAATAAGTAAAAAAAAAAACCAAAAACCAAAACACAGAACAACATAATTATTGTGAGAGTAAATGTATGTCTTGCTTTTCAGTCAAAGATTTAAAAACAACCACGACAAACCAAATCAGGTTTGAACATCTCTTTAGCCATTGAAATTCATATTTGAAACCCAAATTACCTTGCATCTGCCCCAGTGAAAGCCACATGCAAATAAAACTATGGTGAAAATCACAGAGGAAACTGATGAAGCAAAATAACAGTGCTAAAACAACTCATCCCTTTCAGCAAACAGGTAACACACTTGTGGCTGGGGGTATGTTATGGCACTGATGTAAGACTTCAGGCAGTTGGAGCACTCCAAAATAGATTCTCTTTAGTCATCTGTCACTAGGTATTAACATTTACAGAAAAAGCTTTTGACAGGCTTAATTTTATAGCTGTGAAACACAAATTCCATTCCTGTACCCAGTGCTGATCTCAGGTAGCCTGATTTATTGTCATGGCTGATGATGGGGGCAAACCCCTCTTGTTCTGTGCGTGTGCCACCTTTGAGGTATTTACAACTCTTCTGAACTGGGGTGGAAATTAAAGATCTCTGCATAGTAAAGGAGCTCCATTTTTCCTTTGATTATACAGTTAGTCTGTAACAGCAGATTCCAAACTTTTCTTAGGACAAGAACCACTTCTAAGCACATTTTAATCTTATATAGCCTCTCATGAGTCATTTTAAACTGCTTCATGAGCCACAATCATCAGGTGGGATCTGCTATAGACCCACGCTTTCCCATCCCCTACGCAGACTTCTGCCTTCCAGCAACCCCTCTACATCAGAGTCGTCCCAGAAAGGTTGTCATGAGACTGTCTCTGCTGGGTGAGATGTTTCTGCTAAGCACAAAGCACCATTTTAAATTCTGGAGGCACATCCCCTTCTCTCATTGCTGTCTTACTGGCGTGTTAACTCTTACCTTGGAAAGCTGAGCAGCATGCAGGCTTCTCCTTAAAAACACCCTGGGTTACTCTTGCAGTTGTATCACTACTACTTTCTACTCCTTGTATGATGTGAGTTAATGAATTCTGCTTACCCAGATTAGGAAGATGTATTTTTGCATCCAATTAACTTGTTTATAGTACTGAATGTACTACTCCTTACCCAGGCAGAGAACTAAAGCACATAAATGGACTTATTATCCTTGTGAGTTAACGGGGAAAATCCACATATAAAAACTTACATAGACCAGAGTTTGCTGAATCAGAACCTTATTTTCTGTAGAAAACAAAATTACTTTCAGTGTGAGACGCTTTTTAACATTCTCATCTGAACATCTCATATTGAAATGGAATGTATAATTAAAGGGTGAAGCATTAAGCTATAAAAAAGGTCTTTAGAATATTTTTATTTAATAATCTATCAAATCTCATGCACCCCTTTAATTCAGGCTGTAAAACTTCTTGAAGAATTATTAAAAAAAAAAACAAAAAAAAAACAAAAAAAAACACCTTGAAACTTTTTAGAGCATCTGACAAAACAATTATTTTCAGGCAGTAATTGTTCATGTGCACGCCATGAAAGATTGAATTTAGCTGAGATGATTCCATGGAGGAAATAAAGCCACTTTTTAAATTAATTTTTGTTGGTATTATTACTTCTAGCAAGCTGAAGGAGAAGGGGGATAATCTCTGTTCTTCTCTTTTCCTTTGAAAAGAGGAGATTTTATTGTCCCTTTGGAGGAGAAAGAAGACTCATTTTTGCATTGAGGACTATTATTATGATCTATACAGAAGAAAAAAAATCTTTTTCACAACTGAAGAAGTAGGATAAATAAATTTAGGAGTATAATTGTAGAATGTAAAAATAAGATAGAAAATAATAACTTAGTTCCAACATTTTTTCTATTGCTGCATAGGGATCAAATTGCACTTTGTTATTTTCATAGCTACTTATGAAATCCCCCCAGTTATTAGACAGAAACCCTCTCTACAGTTAGGAATAATCACAATGGCACCTTTTCTCATTATTTTGTTTCTCTGAGGCCAGTCTTCTCTTTTCATGCTTGGCATTTAGTATTGGCAACCTCACCATTAGGTCCATCTGAGGCCTTAGTGTTATGTTTCTTTAGATCACGAGTGCACTTTTGGAGCCAATCTCTGGTTGTTTCCTCTTGCCAGGTTTTAGTTCATGTTACAGTATTGGCTTAGAGTAGAAAAAACATGATTCTTTGGGGTGATCCTGGAAGATGTTCTCTAGGGCCATCTTCAATGCATCTCTCCATGGGAGAGACTCTAGTAAGTCTGAGTTAGTAAGTGTCCCAGGGAGGTGGTGGAGTCATCATCCATGGAGGTGTTCAAAAAATGAGTAGTTGTAGCACTTGAGGCTATGAATAAAAGTGAAATGAGGGTAGTGCAAATGTGGGGTCCTTAACCCCAGCTATTTGCATGTATCAATTCTTTTCTACTCTTCCACACTTATCAATGTAGGCTTAGCTGTGACCACCTATGGGGTAGCCACTGTGATGAAACCCAAAGTGCTGCTACATCTCCTAACCCAAATCATTCTGTGATATTACAATCTCAGATCCTCTGGAAGACAAGACTTGGTGCAGAATCCCATCATCTTTTTAAATAGCCTGTCTCCAAAGCGTGTTATGGAGTGCATTGTCTACACCAACTGCCTGTTGCTTCTCAGGTTGAATTTGAAGTGTTGGATTTTACTGTAATCATTAAATAGCTGAAGACCTGCTGTGAGAGAGTTTCTCTGTCTTTGCCACGCAGATGCACCTGAGTCGCTCAGCCTGCAACTGCCTTTGTACAAAAACAAACCCACAGAATAGCGTGGAGTTGAATAGAAAAGCATATAACAAAGGCTTTCTTCTTTTTTTCTCCTTAGCTTTTAGAATTAGAGGGTATTTCCATGATAAAAAATGGAGGAATATCTTTTCAGTCTTTCTTCTTGTTACAAGGTTAGCTTTACTTGGTGTTTACAGTGCTGCAATTCTTATAATTGCATTTATAATTTTTAAATGCATGCAACACTATAGTGGGGTTTCTCTCTTCATCGACTATATTTGAATTAAACAAATAGCATTTATAGATCTGCATATATATGCCATTTTATGACTTCTACATGCATAATTCACATCTTTATACTGCGGTAACAAAAAATAAAGTTATATTGAGGGAAGATATTTTGTTTATAGCAAGATTTTCAGTCTAGTAGCCAGAGAGGTGTTAAAAAAAAAAAAATCAAATTAAAAAGAAAGATTCCAATGACTGGAAGCTGAAAGTCATCAAATTAATTTTAAAAGTAAAACATACATCACAAAAGAGAAAAGATACACTTGGTGGGTAATTTATCTGGGATTGGGAAAGATTGTTCTTCACTGGGAGAATTCATCTGAATTAGATGAATGAATAGAAGAATATGGTCTATGTGTTCTAGAGATACAGTCTGTGTGAAAAAAATTAGTCCTGGGAAGTCTGACAGCCTGTGTTGCAGAACAGACAGACTGAAAATGATGAAAGTGGTCCATGTTTCTGCCAAAATCAATGAGTTCATCAAATCTAATAGTTTTGAAAATTACTGCAGGTACTCATGCCACTAGTAGCTGTTAAAGTTTGTTTGGAAACTGCCTCCAAACCCAAATCCATGCTTCTTACATTTGTGTGCCCAGGGGTTCAGGTATCTGCAAGACTGATTCAATCCTTCTGTCTTTCAAATCAGATAAATTCAGTTCCTGTCTTTGTTGTCTTGGAAACTATGTTTTAAATACTGATGTCCTGTTAGTTGTGCACAAAACTTAGAGTTCTTATGGTGTGTTTAGAAGACCTTACTAAGAGTAAAAGACTTTAAGTCAAGGTACTGCAGTATAATATTTATTTTTATACATTTGTTTCTAAACAAATAGGAGACTATTATATATGGGCTGCATCTCCAAGAGATGAGATAAAACAAAGCACCAGTGCAAGAGTGAAAAGCATGTAACCTGTTTGAAATGGCAGCATACAGATAACTGTTAACTACTGTTCTTCTTAATGAAAAATGTAGCTGGTTTTGGAAGAAAATGAGTGGTTTAAGTTCACCACACTTGAAAACCTTAAGAGAGTGAATCTGAAAGTTGGTTTTAAGTTAGATCTCACTTGTACAAAGGGGAAATACTGAGATTTCTTGTCCTTGTTGTATGTTGTTAACAGTTGCATCAGCTTGTCCTTTTGGCTTGCATTTGGCTTGGAGGAGACTAGGATTAGACTTTATTGATCTGTACAACTACCTAAAAGGAGGTTGTAGTGAGGCTGGTGTTGGTCTCTTCTCCCAAATTACTGATGATAGGACAAGAGGAAATGGCCTCAAGTTGTTCCAGGGGAGGTTTCAGTTGGCTACTAGGAAGAATTTCTTCACTGAGAGAGTGGTGAGGCACTGGAACAGGCTGCCAAGGAGGTGGTGGAGTCACCATCCCTGGAGGGGTTCAAAACACTTGATGTAAAGATGTAACACTTGAGGCTATGGTCGAGTGGTTAGGGAAATGTTGGCAGGAAGGTTGGACTTGATGATCCTAGAGGTCCTTTCCAACAATAGTGATTCTATGATTACATTTTCTCCAGGTTCAACAACTATACCCATTAAGTTTCAATCTTTTAAAGACCACAAATGTTAAGTTTATGAATGTCAGGAAGTAACAGCAATACGTTTTTTTTTTTCATGAGTATTTCTTTAAGAAAAAAATCCATGAAAAATAGAATTTTCAGAATATTTTATCTTTTTAGATGATCCTAGAGGTCCTTTCCAACAATAGTGATTCTATGATTACATTTTCTCCAGGTTCAACAACTATACCCATTAAGTTTCAATCTTTTAAAGACCACAAATGTTAAGTTTATGAATGTCAGGAAGTAACAGCAATACAGGTTTTTTTCATGAGTATTTCTTTAAGAAAAAAATCCATGAAAAATAGAATTTTCAGAATATTTTATCTTTTTAAAAGACCTCCTTATGTCCTTACTAGTTAAAGTGTTGAGATGCAATATTTTCAATACTATGCACTTAATGTACTACAGCTCTGACTATGAAAGCCTTGGAAAGGGCTGCACGTTATCTTTTATGGTCTTATTTTTAAAAGTGTAGACAGCAGTAACTAAGAAGAGTATCCTTTTGGGGGGAAGGGTATTGGTTTTACAGTGACCAGTGCAACTGGCTAGTTAACTGGACTTGGAGGATAGTGATGAGCCAGCTGGTTTATGAAGGAAAAGATTGAAACTCTCCACACCATTCCCATTTCTTCACAGTAAAGCTTAGGCAGATGAAAAGTTGAGCCCTATGATATAAATAGTTTCTTTTGCTCAGGCAGTTGTATGATTCTCTTAGTAGCTGGTTTGCTTATAGCAGGTTTTAAAGTCACATCCTGCCCTCAGGCAGCTGAGCAGAGAATAAAGTGATTAAAGGCAATTGGAAAGCAAGACCACTGGATATTATAATGATGGGTACCAATCTTTCTTTTTTTTTTTTTTTCCCCCCTGTGGCAGTAGAGAAAAGACAAATTCATTTTTTCACCTAAACTTCATGTCCTGTCTATCCTGTTACATACACTATTTGTACAGGCATCTCTTCAGAAATGCAGCCTGAGTTTCATTACCATGCTGTCACACTTGGTTATTCCTTCTTCCAGCACTCAGCATCAAAACCCATATTTAATTCATACTCTTTAAGCCAAATTAAGATAGCTGTGTTTTACTCTCCCCATCATGTGCACTTCCCCACCTAGCTAGCAAAGCAGCTGATTTTCCATTGCAAACAGAGATGTGCACTTCATGTTGGAAACCAGGCTGGAATATAAATATCGCCAAAAGACTCCTCTACATTATGTTAGAGAGTTTGGACCAGTTCCTAGTGATGAGCATCTTCAAGACAGAGCTGTAATGACAACTGGCAATGATTAGCACCTCTGCTAGCAAACTTGACGTTGCCCCCAAGCGTGAAATGCCAGCATGGATGATTTCTTCTGTAATGCTTGTCTCTCTAGGCTAACACAGGGGTGTGTGGGTACTCAGTAAGGTGAGGATTCCTCTGCTCAAGTTCTGTGATCTTCTTTTTCTATTACCACTGCCATGTATTGTACCTACAGAAGTTATTTGTGGCCAGATTTTTGTACTAGACGCTATTCAAGCACAAAATGGAAGATGAT